>NW_006239103.1:782531-797600 GCF_000226075.1 Solanum tuberosum
TGGGACTGACTAAAAAGGAAAGTAAGTCATATAAATTGGGACAGAGGGAGTACTAATTATATACATAATTATGTAAAACGTATATATCATCTAAAAATTACGAAAAGTGACAAAACTATTTAGAAGTCTTGCAAACTATATAATTATTATTATTTATTTATTTTTATTATTATTAATATTTAATTTTATTTTTATTTTTATTTTTATTTTTTTAGAAATTTTATAAAACTAATAATTTTAAATCGTTTGAAATTGGAGAAGCTCGAAATGATTAATTTATATTGTGGAGGGTCAAAATTGGGTGTCAACATTAATAAATTATAATAATATCATCTTTAAATACATGTCCAATATATAAAATACTTCTTCGTATAAAGTAACTTTATATATCCCTTTCAATATCACAAATAATAGTATAACTTAATTTATAACTTTGAAGAGCTTAATTAAATGCAAAGATAGTTATTTATTCCCTCTATTTCATATTAGCTAAATTTTTGAGGTTGTTTTTTTTATCATTCAAGATAATTGAACTATTCAAAGTTCAAGATGGATGTTTGACTATTTTTTTCCATATTTTTCCTTCCATTTATTGAAGTATTATAATTTCGATAAATTACAGTATTTACAAAGTTATATTTATGATTTCACAAAGATCAATAGTAAAAATTGTGATTTAAATTATATCTTTAAATATTTTCTTAAATATGTGCATAGTTTCACAAATTCAGTTAATATGAAATAGAGAGCGCCCACTAATTTACTATAGAATACTTACTTTCAATTAAAGTTGGGAAAAATAAAATAAAATGTCCTATTACAAAATAAAGAAGTAAAATGATTGGCCAACCAATCCGTGAATATGCTAATCGGTGCACAAGTTTTTTTTTTATAGAAAAAATACTAGATTAAGTTATTGAGTATTGATACTTTAAAATTAAAAAAAAATACTAGATTAAGTTATTGAGTATTGATACTTTAAAATTAAAAAAAAATACTAGATTAAGTTATTGAGTATTGATACTTTAAAATTAAAAAAAAATACTAGATTAAGTTATTGAGTATTGATACTTTTAAATTTCTGAGTCCATCATTACATAAGGTAAAATAGCCTTTGTTGATTTTGTCACATTTTTTTAAAGTAGAAATTACATAGATTTCATAGTGTTAAGAGCTAATTACATCATATTCCTACTCTTTTTCAAATTATAAAAATTCTTAAGGTGAAACTTGGTATATTCCAAAACATTTCGATACATTGCGTCCCAGTTTTGGATACATCCCTCAACGTCCTGATACATCGTATCTCTATTTTAGATACATCACTCAATGTCCTGATGCATTGCGTAAAGTGATGTATTCGATCAATACATCGCGTAAAGTGATGTATCCGACCGCATAAAGTGATGTATCAGACTAATACATCACGTAAAGTAAGGTTTCGATATATTGCTTACGTTCCAATACATCGTAAGTGATGTATCCGACTGATGCATTGCGTAAAGTGATATATCCGACCTATACATCGTGTAAAGTGATGTATTCGACTGATACATCGCGTAAAATAGAAATTTTTGTAATGATAATTTTTTACCGAATATAATAAAATAAATTGTGTATTTTAGTAATTTTTTCAATTTTTTATCACTCGATTATATATGTTAATTTCATTTAAATAATATGACAAAACTGAAAAACATATTTGTCATTTCATTTCCATAAACCAATGAGCACTTCAATTATTATTTTTCAACCATAAAAGTGAGAGATTAACCAAAAATTAGTACCAAGACTACCAACACACCCAAATGAATTAGTCAGGAAAACCAAAATTAGGAATAACAAGCGAGAAAATAGAGTGGTAATTCACTAATAAAGTTATTCATAATATTTTATAAATATACCGTTAAATTTTTCTATAGAATCGTCCTTTGTAATAAGTACATTCACTATAACAATCAAATTTCTTTAAAATTGATTTTTTATGTTATGTTATATTTATTAAGTATATGTTTTCTATAACATCATTCCTCTATAACAATTAAAATGTTTCAAAATAAAATGAAGTTATTATAACGAGATTTAAGTATTTAACTGTACATAATTTTCTTTGTTGTGATAAAAGAGAGAAGTACTATCCTTAAAACATATTCTCATAATTGCAATCCTTAAATCCGGATCATGCACTACATGTCTCATTTGGGGGTGGCGTTTTCAACAGAATTTTCTCTGTATCTAAGGCTTGAATCCGAGATCTTTAATTAAAAGTGAAATAGTCTCATCACTGCACCACAGTTCTAAATACTTAGTATCAATTAATAGTATTTTTAAGCAATGAAATTGTGGCTCCTAATTTTTGTTGAACATGTGAATAAACCAAATAGAACTTCTTCTTTTGAACGATTTGACCATTCCACTTTCATAGATGCCAAAAAGAACTTAAATTGTTGAATTTGTGGCCCCCAATTAATGAGCGGTTCCACACATGTATAATTACATGCGTATTGACTTTTTTGGTTTAAATACTATAATAATGTCTTATACTATATTTTATTTGATTCTTTTAGACTCTAATCAATTGAATTTATCGTCTTTCAGCCTTTAATTTATAAGTGGTTGAATTTACACTTTATGAACTATATATTATATATATTTATTGAATAATGATTTTTTGATTTTTTTTATAACTGAAAATGTTCTTTGCGTCTAATATATACAAAGATTGATCTCATTGTTATGGAATGGAAGAAACTAGAAAGAGAAATTAAAGAGAGAATGAATGATAACTCTTTGTATTGATTCTTACATTCATTCAAATAGAAGAGTACATCCCTGTTTATAAATAATTAAGGAGTCCTTCTAGAGACTAAACTAAAATAAAACTAAATATTTTGCAATTAATGTAAACCCTAGATTTGAAAGGAAATTAAATACTATAAAATATTTTTAGACTAAAAAGAAAAAAGTAAAAAGATTCTTCCAAATTTCAACATTCCCCCTCAAACTCAAGTTGGTGTATCTAACTTGAGTTTGAACACTTAATTATTCTTCAAAAATATCTTTTACTTAGTTTTGTTGTGACAATTAATAGAATTCATTCTCACATTCTTCTTCTACTAATAATGCTTGTGATTTATCTTGAGTGTCTTTGAACTTGCACACTTTGTAACATGACATGTTTGTTTGCAACTTCCACATAATGCATCAGATCTCCACCAACATAATTTTTTCAAGTGTTTTTTCTTTTTGCAATATTTGCAAGGAGGATAATCAACTTTTCTTTTTTGATAGTTTGCATAAAAGATACCTTCAATAATTTTATCTTGTCTGAAAGCTTATCTTTGTTCTTGTGCTTGAAGAGCACAAGAGAGATGGTAGAGAGATCTTTAGACTCTTCCAAAGCAGAGATTTAGACTCAAATCTCTCGTGAATAGTTACAAGAATCTTTTCAACTATTCTATTATCTTTAAAATCCTCTCACCAAGGAACCTGATTCAGTTGACAATCAAAGAAATTATGTCAGAACAATTAGTGATAGTCTCACCCTCTTGCTTTCTAAGAGATTCAAAATCACTTTCAAATTCAGAATTTGATTTTGTCAGCCTCGATACTCCTTCTCAAGTTTTTCCCAAGCTTCTTTTGTTGTCTCACATGCGATGAGTTTAGAGAAAATTGAATCTGCAACTGAATTTTGAATTACAATTTTGGCTTTGTATTTTTTTGATTTTCTCTTCTGAATGAAGTTTGATTTCAGCATCAGACGATTTTTCAGAGAGTTGTTGTATGGGTTTGTCTTCCATTACAGCTTCCCACAAATCATAATTTTCACCATTGAAGTTTTGCGGGGCATTGAAAGAAAGAGTATTGCTGGCCATGGTTTGAAAATAAGGTTTAAAATAGTATAGATTAAAAATTGGTTAAAAGTAGCCCTGCGTTAAAAATAAATGCACGGGTTAAAATTGGGTTGAAAATAGATATGAATTAAAAGTGGTTGAAAGTTCTTCTTCAACGAACTCACAGATCCATTAAGATCAATGTAAGGCACTGATACCACTGTTATGGAATGGAAAAAACTAGAAAGAAAAATTAAAGAGAGAATGAATGATAACTCTTTGTATTGATTCTTACATTCATTCAAATAGAAGAGTACATCCCTGTTTATAAATAATTAAGGAGTCCTTCTAGAGACTAAACTAAAATAAAACTAAATATTTTGCAATTAATGTAAACCCTAGATTTGAAAGGAAATTAAATACTATAAAATATTTTTAGACTAAAAAGAAAAAAGTAAAATGAAAAGTAAAAAGATTCTACCAAATTTCAACATTCCCCCTCAAACTCAAGTTGGTGTATCTAACTTGAGTTTGAACACTTAATTATTCTTCAAAAATATCTTTTACTTAGTTTTGTTGTGACAATTAATAGAATTCATTCTCACATTCTTCTTCTACTAATAATGCTTGTGATTTATCTTGAGTGTCTTTGAACTTGCACACTTTGTAACATGACATGTTTGTTTGCAACTTCCACATAATGCATCAGATCTCCACCAACATAATTTTTTCAAGTGTTTTTTCTTTTTGCAATATTTGCAAGGAGGATAATCAACTTTTCTTTTTTGATAGTTTGCATAAAAGATACCTTCAATAATTTTATCTTGTCTGAAAGCTTATCTTTGTTCTTGTGCTTGAAGAGCACAAGAGAGATGGTAGAGAGATCTTTAGACTCTTCCAAAGCAGAGATTTAGACTCAAATCTCTCGTGAATAGTTACAAGAATCTTTTCAACTATTCTATTATCTTTAAAATCCTCTCACCAAGGAACCTGATTCAGTTGACAATCAAAGAAATTATGTCAGAACAATTAGTGATAGTCTCACCCTCTTGCATCCTAATAGATTCAAAATCTCTTTTCAAATTCAGAATTTGATTTTGTCTGCTTCGTTCACTTCCCTGGTACTCATTCTGAAGTTTTTCCCAAGCTTCTTTTGCTGTTTCGCATGCAATGATTTTAGAAAAGATTGAATCTGCAATTGAATTTTGAATTACAATTTTGGCTTTGTATTTTTTTGATTTTCTCTTCTGAATGAAGTTTGATTTCAGCATCAGACGATTTTTCAGAGAGTTGTTGTATGGGTTTGTCTTCCATTACAGCTTCCCACAAATCATAATTTTCACCATTGAAGTTTTGCGGGGCATTGAAAGAAAGAGTATTGCTGGCCATGGTTTGAAAATAAGGTTTAAAATAGTATAGATTAAAAATTGGTTAAAAGTAGCCCTGCGTTAAAAATAAATGCACGGGTTAAAATTGGGTTGAAAATAGATATGAATTAAAAGTGGTTGAAAGTTCTTCTTCAACGAACTCATAGATCCATTAAGATCAATGTAAGGCACTGATACCACTGTTATGGAATGGAAAAAACTAGAAAGAAAAATTAAAGAGAGAATGAATGATAACTCTTTGTATTGATTCTTGCATTCATTCAAATAGAAGAGTACATTCCTATTTATAAATAATTAAGGAGAATCCTTCCTAAAGAAGAATACTTCTAGATACTAAACTAAAATAAAACTAAATATTTTGCAATTAATGTAAACCCTAGATTTGAAAGGAAATTAAAAACTATAAAATAGTTTTAGACTAAAAAGAAAAAAGTAAAACGATTCTACCAAATTTCAACACTCATTTGTATAATGACATTTCAAATTCAATTATTTCAACTATGTTAAATAATTTTCTCATAGGAGTATATGTTTTTTTTGTCCAATTTATTGGAATTAAAATTGATACTTATTAAACGGATTTTTTTTACATATCTAAGGTAAATCTTCCCATATATAGTAAATTAGATCTTGTAAGATTTTGGAATCTTATCTAAGTCCATGTAATTAAATTACTGATCTCCTATAATTTTTAATAATATAATCAAGGAAACTCGAGTTTGACACCAAACAAAGATAATTTAATCTTAATTCAAAAATTAAAGTAAAAATACACATTAATCAAAGATGTTTAATTTTTTTTATTTTTTTTAAAATCGATATTTCTGAATTTCTGATATCAGAATTAGTTTCCAAATCCAATATATTTCGAATAAAATAATTCCAGTCAAAAACACTATATGGATATAAAGTGTTAGCAGTAAAAAGCAATTTATAAATATCTCTTGAATATTACTTATTAGAATCCGCTCGAACTACTGAATTTCATCATAATTTTGAAGAAACTTATCTTACTCCTATTCTAATTATCTTTGTTTTTTTAGTTTTTTCAAAGAAATTATATCTATTTTTATGTTTGGTAAATTTTTAATCCAAATATTCTTATTAATTTTAGACATAATGATACTCCCTTATGCAGTGGCGGAGAGCTGGAATCAGAATTTTTATTAACAGAGTTCAAAATTTGAAGAAGTAGACACATCAACTAGTCAAAGAAAATTCGACATCAAATATATATACATATGAAAAAATTATATTAATCATATATAAATAGTAGAATTTTCTATCGAAAGAACTTCGAATAAACCCCATCCCTTATGGGCAGTGGTGGACAATAAAATATTTATATACATATATTATCTATTAATTCCTCTTGACTTTTTTCTTTAATGTTTAGTACTTCTCTAAATTTTTATATGAAAAAAAATCAGATTTTGCTAGTGCTTATAAGAAAAACATGACATATTCAATATTATTGTACAAGATTTAACTTTCTTTTTTATTTTCTTAGATTTTATATTTGATTAAACTAAAACACATAAAATGAAATCGCGATGGAGTACTTCCATATATAGAACTTGGAATATAATAATGTAGTGCTACAATTCATTTGTTATGTGTCACTATCTCATAGACCTCTCTATAAATATATAGATATCCTTATGTTATCAAATAAGAAAAAAATAACTATAACATACATAATATTATAACATGGAGGGAAATTCATCTAGAGGGAAAAAAACCATGCAAGAGAAAGATGAAGTGAAATACCGCGGCGTTCGTAGGCGGCCGTGGGGGAAATTCGCGGCGGAGATACGTGATCCAACCACCAGGCCCGGTTCCCGACAGTGGCTCGGGACGTTTGATACTGCTGAAGAGGCTGCTAGGGCTTATGATAAGGCAGCATTTAACCTAAGAGGACATCTTGCTACTCTAAATTTTCCTAATGAGTATTATAATCAACTTTCTTGTCCTCCTTTATATTATGGTAATAATAACTCAATTATTTGTTCATCAACAAATAATGTTACTTCAAATAATATTCCAAGAGGAAAAGGAATTATTAGTTCATCATCAACAACAAATTATAAAGGTAGGGAAATTATTGAACTTGAGTGTCTTGATAATAGTGTTCTTGAAGAACTCCTTGGTGTTGAAGATCCAAAAATTACAAAAAGAAAATAAGGTTAAGTATTGTAAACTTTATTAGTTATATCCTTCTTTGGTATTAATTAGAAGGAGATTTTATTTTTTTAATTTGAGTTGCATGTAATGTATTGTTTAATATGCAAAACTTTGTTTTTATTAATTAATCTCCTCTTGGAAAAGCTAATGAATAAGCTATATAGATTTAAGGGTGATCAAGTGATGAATACGTACCTACCAACAATATGGGTCGTGTGGTGCAGTGGTGGGACTGCTCCACTCTGAATCAGAGGTCTTGGATTTGAGTTCTGAGTTTGGAGAAAATCATATTGGGAGCGCCACCTTCAGAATGAATCCTGTAGTGTTCGATTCAGATTTAATTGAAGCTCCGATGCAGAAAAACTATATTGTATATATAAGATGCATTTTTTTCTTCTTGTTAATGTACTGTTAAATCTTGAGCACCATCAATAAAATTTCTAGTTATATATGGCTATCGAGAATTTGAGATGATTTATTTTCTTATTGTGATTTCTATACATTTCTTGATATTTGATAAGAATTGTTGTTATGGTATCGTTGTTGAGAAGGTGAAATGCTGAAATAGTAAGTTCGATTATATCGTCTATTGTTTACTTTAGACCTATTGAAGGAATAAACAATCTTTAATTTATTCCTCGAATAAGTCAAGAAAGTAATAGGATAAGATAAAAGATGGTATAATCAGATAATTACTTGAAAAAATAATTTTAAAATAGAGTTGAAAATTTATAATAATGAGATACATTTGTCAATTCATTTACCATAAACAGGTGAGTATCCCATCCCCCCACCCCCACCCCCCCGTACACACACACACCCAAAAAAATGTTGATTATGACCAAACAAAAATTGTTTCAAACACACCAATTTGAAGGGAGACTAGGTAGAAATCAAATTTTAAATATATCCCTTTTTTTAATAAAAATAAAATATATCCCAATTGATTTAATCTTATATACGATAATTTACTTCATGGATGAGACCTTTGGTTCGAATCTAGCTAAAATGGCATAGTTGTGCCGGAAAAAGAATAAAGAGAGCATTTAACTATTACATGTACACTCTATTAATTTGGCTAATTAGGAAGATAACTAAATTGATAGAGCTTCACTCTTTGAAATTAAATCATTGCGATTAAGGGTTGGATATTTAATTGCCAAAGCATAAAGGATAGTATTTTATATCTGAACTGGTGACTCACTTATTTTAAGTAATAGAAAGAAGATAAAAATCTGCAACTAAAAACAATTTTATCAAGAACATATAGGATGAGCATTTGGTCAAATTTAATGGGAAAAATGTCTGAAATATATCTAAACTTTGATCGAAATTGTTGTAACAATTTCAAACTTTGGCCAGGACCTATAACCCCTTGCACTATTTAATAGTGTATTTTAAAGATATATAGGTGTCCACGTGGATATCATACATATTGCATCATTATAAATAGTAACTTGTCCAGCTGGACGCTTATATATCTTTAAAATACACTATTAAATAGTGCAAGGGGTTATAGGTCCTGGCCAAAGTTTGAAATTGTTACAACAATTTCGATCAAAGTTTAGATATATTTCAGACATTTTTCCCATTAAATTTGACCAAATGCTCATCCTATATGTTCTTGATAAAATTGTTTTTAGTTGCAGATTTTTATCTTCTTTCTATTACTTAAAATAAGTGAGTCACCAGTTCAGATATAAAATACTATCCTTTATGCTTTGGCAATTGTATGATATCCACGTGGACACCTATATATCTTTAAAATACACTATTAAATAGTGCAGGGGTAGTAATAGGTCATGCCCAAAGATTGGAATTGTTACATCAATTTCGGTCAAAGTTAAGATATATTTCAAACCATTTTTTCCAAATTTAATATACATCATACATGTCCAATTTAAAATGCATTTCTTGTGCAAAATAAGGAAAATCAAACTGTTCCTTTTTCTAGTGAAATCACTGTGTTTTTAAGAGTGAATCACTTTATAATTATTCCCCTTTGACTCATTCAAATAAAGAATAAATAGAAAAAAGAATAAAGTTCAAAATGAACATATGATAATAAGGAGATGCCATTTCTTAGTAAAAAGGGATTATTGTCTGAAAATGTTCAAGATTAAAAGTAAGCAACTTGGGTACAGTTGTTCGGTACGAAGGAAAATATTTAATTTTCAGAAAACTTAAAAACGAAGAAAACAACTTTTCTAGTAAAAGTTAGAAAAATGAGTTTCACAAGCGACATATTCTATATTGATTATATCTTTCCTGCATCCATCCCTTTCAGCGGACGCTCATATCTCCATCCACAAACCCACCTTCTCAAATATTTCTCTATAGTTATAAGCAAATGTCGTTATAATAATATTTTTTACTTAAATATCGAGTATCTGATATTGATGATGATAACATTCGAAATTTCGAATATATGATTTTCTTTAATAAATTCTGAATCTTCTTTTAAGATTACGTGCATGGGGGAACATCTATGGTGACACCATGATAAGGTACCTATGCCAAAAATGAATTTCGAATGTTATCTAAGTACGACTAATTATATTAATCAATTAATTAAGGAACGATACAACGCTACCTTTAATATTTATCAATTAAGTTTGTGTTTTACTTCCCTAAATAAACATTGTGATTAGCTTTTTATATATTCTTTTTTTTTTTTTTGGTAATTTAAGATGTGTGTTCATGACGCATAAGAAATTACTCGAAAAATATTAATATTTAAAAAGATTACCCTTTATACTTATTTATGAAAAGAACATTGATAAAATTGAATACTCAGCAGGTATATATATACATTTTATACCTTCAGGATAAGCTTTTACTTTTTATATATAGGCATCAAAAATTCTTTGCCCATGGTTTGTTTCGTACCAAGGAAAATGATTTTCATAGAAAATATTTTTCTAAGAAATATTTTCTTGAAAAATAAATGGCTTTCTTAATTGACTTTTAGTGTTTGGTTAGTAAGTATTAGAAAATCACTTATTTTTCGACCCTGACTCGGATCCGACCCAAAACACGATATTGACCCATAATTGGGACTTGACTCCCGACACGAACACAAAACACAACTCCTTATTCTGATTTGAGACCCAACTCTCGATCCTAATCTGAGACTTGAGATCCAACCTTGATTTGGGACTCGAATCTTGATGTTGATCCCGACTCGGCACCTGACTTCCAACCTCAATTCAGGACTTGACTCCTGACCCTGACTGAGGACCCAAGAACCAACCCTGATTCGGGACCCTACTCCTAACCACGATCCAAAAGTCGGGATTAGGAGTCGTTTCCTAGGTTGAGGTTGTATCCCTGATCTCGAATTAGGTGGTGAGGTTGAAAGAGATTTAAAATTATTTTTTTCTAATTTTATGCGGAAAGTCATTATCCTTAAATTTGAGAAAATAAAATCCATTTGAAAAATATTTCTCAAAACATTTAAGAGAACATCGGAAAATATTTTCTTTCATGTAAAACACACAAAATGATAATTGATCATAATTAATCAACTCAAACTTAAATGAATTAAGTGTGTTATGATTTCATGGACTAATTGTCACCTCTACATCAAAGTGCACTAAAAATGTATCAGACAAATTGATTAAGAATTACATATATATGATCAAATGAAAACAAGATCATTAGAAAGCAAAATTAGTTTATAAGAGGCACAAATAATTTCTTATCGACTAAATAATAATCAAATCATTAAAGAACAAAAAATCAATTAACCAAAAATTAATAACGAATATTCTATTGATTTTGTTATCGATTTAATATATCTATAAATCATAAACTGACAAATCAAACCAATAATACACAAAACAGGACTTACATATAATGACGATAAGACTTTACAGTCTAATAGTACCAATAGGTATGAGTTCAATTCTCGCGGTCTCTTCAGTACTGGCTCCCAATGTAAATGAAAAAAAATAAACATAGACCTATATAGACGCCTATTAATGATCCCTTACATTAGTAGAAATTGTGTCCAAATATATGCAGCATGAATGTGACAGATATAAAAAAAAATTGGACATGGAGTCATGTACTCAATTTTATTAGGTGTCAGCACATAGTAGTCAACCTTATGAAGAAATAATCAAGGGCCACAAAACTTTTTATCAACTTGCATTTCTTTTTGTCAGTGGTATACCTGACAAAAAATATATGAAAAAACATATAGCTAAAAATTTGTTGAGAGAAATGACAATTAATATTTATGATCACAAAGACTTTAGTTTTTCTTTTGTTGACCTTTCAACATTTGCATTTAGAAAATATAGTAGTACATTGAGTTACAAGAATTGTAGCAACAAATTGGCTTTCTACCCGGTGTTCGGAGCCCACATTGGAGCTCCGATTAAATTCGGATCGCGCTCTGCAAGGCCCATTCGAGGGTAGCGCTCCCAACAGAATTTTCTCCATATATACCCAGGGTTCGAACCCGAGACCTCTGATTAAGGGTGAAGCACTCCCACCAATGCACCACAACCCATGTTGATTGTAGCAACAAATTGATTGCTACATTCAAACACAAAAAAAATGCATAGTGAAATTAAAATAGAGTATATGATAAATAGACCTAGAACATTATTTAAATTAGTGGACGGAGCTATAGCGGCTGAAGGGGATTCAGACCAAGTACATTATTCAAATTAGTGGACGGAGCTAGAGGGACAGAAGGGGGTTTAGACAAACCCCTTTTTCATAAAAAAAAAATCATAATGCATATATAAGATGAAAATATTTCTTTTTTTTTTAACGTGTATATATATGGTAGATGATGAACTTTTTTAGTGTAAAACTTCTTGCATTCCTCCGCCACATTTGAAATGATCTTTATTTCCTCTTGTTTGGCTCTTCATCACAATCAAGAAGTTCCTCCAACAACTTATCATCCAAGTATTCAAATTCAAGAACTTGCCTTGACGACGACGATGATGATGAAGCCATTGATGGTGAAGAATAAGAACCAGCACTATAAAAATGTGAAGAGCTAGTAGGTAAATTATACTCCTCAGGAAAATTAAGTATAGCCAAATGTCCCCTCATTGAATAAGCCGCCCTATCATAAGCTCTTGCTGCTTCTTCCGCAGTATTGAATGTCCCTAGCCAAACACGTGCCCCTTGTCGCGCTGAGTCACGTATCTCCGCTGCAAATTTCCCCCACGGGCGCCTCCGTACGCCTCGATATTTGATCTCTCCACCACCACCACCACCACCATTCGTTCTTCTTCCATTGCTAGGATCTTGTTCCATGTTTAATTTTATTTTCATGTCTTGTTAATGGACTATATATATATATATAAGGTGGCCAAGTGATTTGGCGCTTATAATAAAAGGGTACAAAATTTTGGTCTTTGGTTTTAAAAAATGGACGGTGGAGAATAAGCCGCGTGGAATATCCTAGGGTCTAAAAATGTTCCCACGTGGTGATAAAGAAACTTCTTTATATTTTTAGACCAAAATTTTGATGCAGTGTATCTGGAATGGTCAAACGATGGCTATTTGAAAAATAATTCAAGTCTTCTTTTTTCTTTTCATCAGCTTTTAATTTCTGCATGCATGTGTATTGACCTCCTTTTGGTATATAATATGTTTCAACTGATAAAAAGTTGTTGGATTTTAAATAAATAAAAGAGTTAATTATTATTAAAAAATATTGGTCAAACTTTATTATGAGGTAATTTTTTTAAGGTAATTAAGTGATTTTTTCTACTTTGATAAAAAGTGAAGAATTAAGTGACTAGCTATTACATGATTAGGAAGTGTTTAAGTACGATAAAGTGATTGAGAAACGTGATATGTGTCATTACGCATAAATAGTTAGTGTGACACGTGTCGCATGCATGAAAGTAGATGTGTATGTTGACATGTGTCACACTTATATTGCGTTTGCATTATGCTTATGTGATCATTCTCCATATATAAATAGTTCATTATATTATGGCTTCATCTCGCATCAAGAGAATAGTATCTTAGTTAAATACATCTATTTTATTGGTAATTGAAGTATAAAATAGTCTTAAAAAATAGGCCATCTCTCAACTGCAATTCACAGTTATTCCCATAAAAAAACATGAGAAAGAGCTCAATACAAAAGGAAAAATCAAATTATATTAAAGTTAAATTACCTCCGCTGAAAATAATTCAAAAGCGCTATACATTCAGGTATGTTTCTTGATTAAAGTAATATTAATTATATGAAGTTTTGCAAAATTTATCAAGTTACATAATTCTAAAATTATGTAGAGTTTTCAATTAGATTGTTTAAATTTCACCATATATAATCGAGAAAATCACAACACCTTTTCTATTTTAGATGAAATTAATAACACATAAAATTTGAAAAAGAAAAGAAAAACTAAAATGATTTTAAGTATGTGGTTTTATAGTGTCCATTGAGTTGATGTGAGGTCACTTGCTTATGCACTTGGCTCTACGGATAACGAAATAATAAAAACTAGTC
This sequence comes from Solanum tuberosum, assembly GCF_000226075.1. Taxonomy (NCBI): domain Eukaryota; kingdom Viridiplantae; phylum Streptophyta; class Magnoliopsida; order Solanales; family Solanaceae; genus Solanum; species Solanum tuberosum. The sequence goes on from NW_006239103.1 coordinate 796,430, forward strand.
TTTTCCCATACAGTAAAATTATTTTGTAGGGTATACATTCATTAAATTATTAATAATGCAAAATATTAATTATGAGGTAGAATTTTTAATTTCTACTCGTTGAGTGTTGGATTTTAAATTTTAAGACAGGAGAATATTTAAAATAAAGATTTAAATTACATATAAATATTTTAATGTGCACATTTTCATCGTATTGATATGTTCTGAAGAATTGTAATCTACCATATTTTTTTGCACAATTTTGGAACAATTAATTTAATTTAATGTAGCTCTAAAGATTAATCAGATTGAATATCAGAAAAAGAATTTTAAAAAATACATATTTTTGGGCACCATTTAATATTTATAAAAGGTCCCTAAGGGATCAAATATTTAGATTATATTCTCTTCTCTCTTTTTTTGGGTGATTAGAAAACTTATCTTAGATAAATTATATTAGAGATTAGTGGAGTATATAGGGTGATTTAATTAAACGTACTAATTATTCCTACAATTTATTTTAGCTCTTTACATTGAATTGATCATCTAATCTAATCTTATAATATCTTGGCTAATCTTGTTTCATTGTATAAACATTATGTGCTTTTTTGGGGTCAACCTGCCCATCAATAACATTTTGGGGTTATATTGAAAAAGGTACGTAAACGTGTTATAAGAATAATTTGGGGTCAACCTGCCCATCAATAATATTTTGGGGTTATATTGAAAAAAGTTAATTATAAATTAAATTAAATTAAACGTGTTAGAACATTATTTTGGGGTCATCTTGTGTCACGACCTAGACCGTCGTGATTGGCACCCACACTAACCCTTTGGTTGGAGAACCACCACTACAACCCACACCAAGCAAATAAACCAAAAACTAAGCATTTAAGTTACGGAAGCAAGTTAAATAGATAAAGACTGAAGTTCCCATAAACTTCCAAAAGATCTAACAACTAAACAATGCGGAAAATACACCTAGAACTTGAAAGTCAATGTACCAAAACATCTAAAGTTCAACAAGTCTAAACAAGAAGGGATACAACCCCAAACTAATGAACTAATAACTAACTAGAAAATTTAAGTCCGAAATGTGGACATGGACAGAAAGAGAACTCATGGCAGCCCGGAAGAACTGGCTCACCCTTGAATTCGAACGATCACTAATCTCCTAAGCGAGGTCTGTCAG
>NW_006239103.1:798142-805244 GCF_000226075.1 Solanum tuberosum
CAACATTTGCATACATACATGTATCATAATGAAGTAAGAACAAACATACAACACACAATCATAGAATCACAACCATCACATACCTCGAAACAAGCTTGAAACCCTAAGAAACTCGATTCTTCCCCTTCCGAATTCGTTCTGCTTGTTCTTGGTCTACAAACAATCAATATAATACGGGAATCAATAAACAATCACCAATTACCCTGATTACTAACAATTCTAACAACCCTAGATCATACACATGATCCCACTACCCAAATCAGGGCTTTTTCCACCATAATTCTCATATCAAAACTCTCCTCCATCGATATTTACCCATTAAATTACGTTCTACGGATCGAAAAATGGATTCGGGGAGTTAAAATCTTACCTTTAGCCTTAAAGATGGTGGAAAACTGTCAAGAATCGCCTGGGATTAGTCTCCTTACTCTCAAAGTCGAAAAGTGCAGAATAAAGATGTTTTGGAATTTATTTCCAACTTAGGTCGCGTCGGGCCCGCCACAACAATCCCCACCCCGCTACAGCGTCCCCGCCCTAGCGACAGAAATCACCGCCAAAGCGGCTTGCATGAAACAATGAGCTATTTTAATAATTCCAATAACCCCATTTCACAACACGCCTTCAACCAACGACATTCAGAAACTACCCGTTCACGCTAAGATCAATTTCAGAAGTTCTACTGATCACTCGAATTCAATTCCGTAAAGTCGTACGGATTCCTTAAAAACTTATCTATCTACTCATGTGATCAAATTCATAATTACATCACCCAATTATTACCAGAATTCCCTAGACTTTAATGACTCCAATTTCGCCCAAATCTGGACTAGGTTGGGAAATTCCAAGTTACTGCGAAAAAGTTTTCCGACCCAAAATTTTCCCCATTGGATTTTCTATAACGACGGAACCCGGTCGTTACATCCTGCCGATCAATAATATTTTCATATAATTCATTCTAGAAAGAGATCAATCAATCTTGCGAGTTATTTTATTTTTTCTCTTACCGAAGATTACATGATCCAAATTTTCAACCTATTCAGGGTGTATTCGATACGAAGGAATAATGGGTTGGGGTTGAGCAGTTTGGGGTATATTTTGTATGGGTTATTTTAAGAGTTTTCCTTACGTAATTATACGTGTGATAAAAAAATCAATAAAAATGATCGTATTTATATGTAATGATATTTTATAAATAATGTATAACGATGTATATATGATGTAATATTATGTATTTGAGATGTATATACATCAATATACATTGTTTGTATAATATATATACATTACGACAGTTCATCTCCTTGTTGAGTGGATTTTCTTTTCAATCCCAACCAACTTAAATCTCCTTCAAGCAATCTCAAATTTTATATATTTTGATATATTATTCACTCGAAATGATTCACATTTACTGCATGTAGAAAAAATTTCTTTAGCAATTGTTGAAAATTTTAGCGATTAAGCAAAACACAAGTGAATATATTTTAGTTTAAATTTAATAAATAACATATTTAAGAATGATATTACTAGTTATAACATGACTTTCTCATTTTCAAGATATAACATTAGATTTCTAACAAATAATAAATTAATAAAATAAATAAAAAACGGAAAATAGATTAAAATAATGTTTAATCAACTAATTAATAAAATATTTTCCTTAAATATAGTATTCTATAAATGATAGGATATCAATACCATGATTTTGAGTCCAATTTTGATGGCACTTTTTGTTTAGTTTAGCAACGATGGAGATTTGATTTTCCCGATAGGTAACTTACAAAAATTTCACTAGTTTAGACACAAGCTCGTTTGTTATATAATGAATTTTATCAGATCTTGGTGCATTTAGATATATGTTTCTTAGATTATATGGGGTCAAAATTAGGTGTAATTTGTTTTAGATACATTGTATCCAAATGTATTCACATATATTTGAGATAGATAAAATTCCCTCCCTTTCATCTTATTCGTCACTCTCCTATCTTGCATGTGTATCTGGTATCTCAGATACATGTGAATTACATTAGATACATATATCTGATGCGATACGAATATATTTGAGATACATAGACAAACCTCACTCCCCTCCCTCCTTATTCAGTGTATCTGATAGCAAAAAACATGTATCTAACTTGAAATTTGATAAATTATTAACGAATGAGATAAAATGTAATTATTTAAACTATAGAAATAATTAGTAAATATGATAGAAATAATTATGTATTTAGATAGTTCTCCAAAAACATTATCAGTAATAATAGAAGTAGATAGGTATTTCATTTTACCTTTTTTCTCAACATACTATAAAGTTTTCTAATTTAAACCTTATAGACACAATCTAATGCAATTTCAGTCTCATATATAACTGCTACACTTTAAAAAATGTGGATTCACTATAGTTAGAAAGTTCCACAAAATCAGACCTCAAATAAAAATTTGATCAAAATTTGTTGAAATAGCCATTGTGAGAGGCACGGTAAAAATTGATGTCATGAAATAGTTATTGTGAAATATTAACACAATGAAAACTTATAAGCTACGATACGTGGACTAATTTGGTTCCTTACATGTCATGGCTATTGAAATAAATAAGACATTTAATATGTATGTACAGTTGAATTACCGTTGTGAGAGCTCATGATGTATTGAGTGGTTAGATGACCGTGTATCCTGGTACTAAATGGTTTACCTTCTGATTTATATTTGTTGACGGTGAGTTGTTCTATATGTTGAAGTTTGGTCTATTTTTTGTTGATTTATATGTTGCTTCTTTTTAATTTGAGTCGATCGATAATGACTAAAGTACATAGTGGTTTGTAATGATAATATCATGTACTTTTTTTTGTTGAGCGCATATCATACTCCAAAGATTCTTTCGAGACCTCAATTCTAGCGTGAGAAACAATTTTTGATTCAAGAGTGTGCAGTCCGTATTCAAGCTACCGTGAATCATTATAGCAGTTCTTGTCAATTATTACAGACATTGAGACACCCTATCTTAGTTATATATTAGACATTTCTATAGACTTGTTTTAGTTAGAAGTTCTTGTATGACGACATTTAGTTCCGGGGAGTTATTTAGTAATTCAATTAATCGTACTTTAATTTAGAATTTGACATTTATTTATAAAAAATCAATTGTTTTGAATATAAATTAATCTTTCATATTAGTAAGATTCATATAATTATTACTTATAATTATATGTTAAATATATCTAAAAGCTATTAGAATATTATGCTTAAAACGACAAAATAAAAGTCAAGATGATTTTAAAAATATTTTTGACTTTCATATATTTTTATTTTTACTATATTTTGAATTGAAGAAGGTTGACCAATTGATAAAAAGTATGAAGGTCCAAAATTGAGGGTCAAATAATTTATTCAAAGGATCTAGACGTGGAAATGCACTAAATTACTATACATAATTTTTTCACAACTTAAAACAAATAAAAAGGAATCCAAGATATTCTTTTACCGCTTATGGCAACATAATTATTGTACATGAGTTTATTTTTACCAAATAATGTGGCTTTTTAACATTATAAATACACCTGTGATATCAATATTTTGCATCACATTTTCTTATTTCCTCAAAGTAAAGTTTAATTGTGGAAACCAAAATGGTGCCTACCAACATTGAAAGGTTGCTAAAAACTCCAATGGAAGAACTGAAGTATCATGAGCTTCAACAGCGGGTAGAGATCCTGGAAGTAGCAATTGAGAAAATTGATGAAGCTTTGGCCTTGCTAGAAAAGGAGTTTGCTGCTATTTTTCCATCTGAAATACTTGGAAGCGATGTGGCTCCTTCAGAGGATGATGAGTAAAATTCTTCATCAATTTTCTAATTTTGACCAACTAGGTCTTGCTAATCATATCTATGATTTCAAAACTTTTCATTTCAGTATGTTTATCATTATATGAAATGAAATAAAAAAATTATGTCTTTTATTCGGTTAGTGTTGATTTTTCATTCATTGACATTGTAATTATATGACTTGAATTGACAAGTAATAAAAGATAAAAATTAAATAACACAGAGAATTAAAAATCATGTTAGTTAGCTTTTTCAAGAAAACCTAAACTCATTAAAAAGTAGGAAAAACTGTGCAGAATAACAAGTATTTAAACCATATTAAATGATATAATTATTGTTTACGGAAATTCAAATTCGCATCTATAGTTGCACCATATATATTTTTTTTCTAACTTGTATAATTCGCCTGATTAGTATGATTCGCCGATTTGTATAAATTCAGAATTTGTAGAATTTGATTCTAGATTGTACAAATTCGGAATTTTGTATATGCTGACCCTATCCATTTGTATACGATTAGTGAATTCATAATGAATTACCATGTTTGTATATTGGCAAATGAAATATACAACCAAAGTTCTGTAAAATTCCGAAATATATAAATACAATTTTTTTTATATACTTACCCTATTTGTACATTCGCAAGCGAAATATACAGCCGCAATCTCCATAGAAAAAGGAACTATAACTATGAAACACAATTATCAAAACTATATTTATAGAATTTTATTATGTCTACTATGTTTACTATTTCTGAAAATTTCTCTTAAAATTATACCTCTTCAAGTCCTGGACTTAAAAGTTGGCCCAAAAAAAATTTGTTCCACACTGAATTACCCACATATATATTAGGCCTTCTAATGGGCTTTTCATCCAAAAGGATATATTTTGATGAAGGGAAAATATGTTTCTTCCGTTGTGTCAATCTGAATTTAGAAGCGGAATAAAATTGTTTAGTATATGAGTGTACCCCTAAAAAAATAAGGGAAAAATGTATGAAGAGTGAATAAATCCCTTAGTCCCTTTTTAGACAAATATAGCAAACACTCAATCAATTAAATTCTTTAGCTTTCTTATAGTATGGATGTCACTAGATAATAATATACTAATTATAAAAAAATATGCGCCTAAAAAAAATTATTTTATGAAAACATCACGAATTCACATGTTTCATTTTAGCATTTAATTCACCCCTATGTCTTATAATTAACGAGTTAAACATCTTGACTCAACAAGGTAACTAATCATTCGCAATAATGAACTTATCAGTAATTAAGTAGTGAATGACATTAATTTGACAAGTTGAAACATCTGTTTTGATTATAAATTGATTTTTCAAATTAGTAAAATTGACATTATTATAAGTTAAAATTACATGTTAAATATATCTAATATATATTAGAATATTATGCTTAAAACGACAAAATAAAAGTCAAAAAGATTTTAAAAATATTTTTAACTTTTATAAATACTTATTTTTACTATATTTTGAATTGAAGAAGGTTGACCAATAATTAAAAATATAAAGGTCCAAAATTGAGGGTCAAATAGTTTATTCAAAGGATGTAGACGTGGAAATGCACTAAATTACTGTAAATATTTTTTTCACAACTTAAAACAAATAAAAAGGAATTCAAGATATTCTTCTACCGCTTTTGGAAACATAATTATTGTACATGAGTTTATTTTTATCAAATAATGTGGTTTTTTAACATTATAAATACATCCGTGATATCTATATTCTGCATCACATTTTCTTATTTCCTCAAAGTAAAGTTTAATTGTGGAAACCAAAATGGAGCCTACCAACTTTGAAAGGTTGCTAAAAACTCCAATGGAAGAACTGAAATATCATAAGCTTCAATAGCTGGTAGAGATCCTGAAAGTAGCAATTGAGAAAATTGATGAATCCAAGATATTCCGTATGGAAACATAATTATTGTACATCAGTTCATTTTTACCAAATAATGTGGCTTTTTAACATTATAAATACACCTATGATGTTGATATTCTACATCACATTTTCTTACTTCCTCAAAATAAAATTTAGTTGTGGAAAACAAATGAAGCCTACTAACATTGAAAGGTTGCTGAAAACTCCAATTAAAGAACTGAAGTATCATGAGCTTGAACAATTGGAAGAGCTCCTGGATGTAGCACTTGAGAAATTGAATGAAGCTTTGGCAAAGTTACAAAAGGAGTGTAGTGGTGTTTTTCCATCTGAAATCCTTGGAAGTGATTTGGCTCCTTCAGAGGATGAATAAAATTCCTCATCAAGTTTCGATGTTTGACCAACTAGATCTTGCTAATCATATCTATGATTTCATTATTTTTCATTTCATTATGTTTATCATTATATGAAATGAAATAAAAAAAACTTATGTCTTTTATTCGGTAAGTGTTAGTTTTTCATTCATTGACATTGTAATTATATGTGTTGAATTCACAAGTAATAAAAGCTAAAAATTAATGTCACGACCCAAAAATGGACGTGATGGCACTCGTCTTAACCCACCAAGACAAGTCAACCTAAAACTCAACCATTACAATAAAATGCGGAATTTTTTATAATAAACTCAAATATACCCCCAAAACCTGGTTGTCATGTGTACAAGCCTCTAAAGTATTACAAGTGAATCAAAAGAAAAATACAAGTCTCAAATGACATTGTTTCTAGAGTAGAACAAGATCATAAACAGGAGTAAGAAGGATCGCTGAGAAGACAAACAACTACCTCACAAATCTCCCAGAAGCCTCGGGAAAAAAAAAGAGAATAACAAGTACCACAAAAATCCAGGCTCGTAACCTACAAAAATTTGTAGAAGCAAGGGGTGAGTACCAAACCACACGGTACTCAGCAAGTAAACCTCTAAACACGAGCTAAGGGGATAGAATACAAGTACTCCTTACACCCCAACCGAACCTTAACAACTACAATTTGTATAAAACCAGCCCAACCTAACAGTTCACAAGTTACAAGCACATATCTCAACAACAACATTCTAACAATCATATATTCTCAACAACAAGCTCAATATTCATCAGTCACAAGTTCCATAGAAAGGCACTCACAAGATCAAGTTCACCAATAATAAAGAAGTGCAATGCAATGAAATGCAATGTCAAGTATAGTGATGCATGTCTGACCTAATGATACACACCCGCTGTCTCTCAGTCCGGGACCCATGGGGGACATATCTGTCCATGCATCCATCGCGGCGCGCGATACGACCCTCGATAATAGTAACCATCGCGGCGCGCGATACGTCCCTCGAAATAGTACATCCT
>NW_006239103.1:805730-880607 GCF_000226075.1 Solanum tuberosum
CTCATTACCCTAAACACATATTACAAGGAAATACATGAATTCCATACACTTAACAAGGGTTTAGAAATCCACTTGCCTCAAATAGTCGAACAATCACTCCGGGACTTGAGCATTTCCTTTCGTTGGGATCCAAATCAATACAATCTATCCAAACAATTTACCACAATAAGATTTTGAAACACCCACATTACTATGTGTTTAGCCTTGAACCAAAATTCACCCAAATTTATAATCAAGTTCGTAAATCTTGATGCCAATGAATATACCAACTCTCATATTTCCCAAATTTTAAGCTTAGGGTTAGTCTCAAATCCTCAAAATACAAAAGTCAATTGACATTCATAGAATACAAGACACCTACTATTTAATTTCTTATCTTAATACGTCAAAACCTTGAATTTTAAGGCGATAACCATAAGAAACTTTTATAACCGAAACTAAAAATATGCCTAGTATTTTACTGTAGCATACGAGACCTAACCCAAATCTATTCCATATATACATGTACATAATACATAAATAATTAAAATCTCTAAACATTGGCAATCATTAGCCAATGATTGCCATTAATGTCTTGTCCCCAATACCACCGACGGCAGTAAGTGTTTTCACTTAGCCAATTTAGTTATGGTTTTCTCTTTCCTCACACATCAATAGTAATAGATTATTATATAATAGTCTATGCATATTCACACATTCACATATTAACGTATTGAACTCTTACCTGGACGAGAATTGTGCAATTCCTATGCTGGCCGCCGCAGAGCTATGCATCGGTAATTTCTTGTTTTCTTTCTTTTCTTTTCTGTTTCTTAAATAAAATAATTAGGTATTAAAAGTGACAAATTCTATCAGCTTATTTTAATAAATGGGTCATTAACTTAAATTATATTATATATGGACTTGATCCATTAACCACCAACTAATAAAATTAATTATTTAATAAATATTCGTCAATTAAATAACTGTAGTTAAACAAATAGTTCAAAATTCCCAACCAACTTCGCAAACTGATCAAAAGTAACTCGGGGCAACTATCGAGATGGGTAAAACGATAATTTAATTTTTTTTTTCTAAAAATGACTTTTCGGGTCATTACAATTAAATAACACAAAGAATTAAAAATCATGTTAGTTAGCTTTTTCAGGAAAACGTAAACTCATTTAAAAGTAGGAAAAATTGCGCAGAATAGCAAATATTTAAACCATATTAAATGATATAACTATTGTTTAGGGAAATTCTAATTCGCATCTATAGTTTCGCTATATCTTGTTTTAGCCTAATTTGTTAATTTGCCTGATTTGTATGATTCGTTGATTTGTATAAATTCAAAATTTGTATAATTCGGTTCTGGATTGTACAAATTCAGAAATATGTATATTCTTACTCTATCTATTTGTATACAATTTATGAATTCATAATGAATTGCCATGTTTGTATATTGACAAGTGAAATATATATACGAAGTTCAGAAATTTTATGAAATATATAAATATAGATTTTTTATATACTTACCCTATTTGTATATTTGCAAGCGAAATATACAGCTACAATCTCCATAACAAAAGGAACTATAGCTATAATACGCAATTATCGAAACTATATTTATAGAGTTTTATTAAGTTTATTATGTTTACTATTTCCGAAAATTTCTCTTAAAATATACCTCTACAAGTCCTGGGCCTAAAAGTTGGCTCAAAAAAATCTGTTCCACACTGAATTACCCACATATATATTGGGTCCTCTAGTGGGCTTTTCATCCAAAAGGAAATATTTTGATGAAGGGATTCTATGTTTCTTTCTTTGTGTCAATCTGAATTTAGAGGTGGAATAAAATTGTTTAGTATATGAGTGTACCCCTAAAAAAGAAGGGAAAAATGTATTAAGAGTGAATAAATCCCTTAGTCCCTTTTTAGATAAATATCGCAAACACTCAATCAATTAAATTCTTTAGCTTTCTTATAACATGGGTTGTCATTAGATAATAATATACTAATTATAAAAAATATACGCCTAAAAAAAATCATTTTATGAAAACATCACGAATTCACATGTTCCATTATTAGCATTTAAATTCCCCCCTATGTCTTATAATTAATGAGTTAAACATCTTGAATCAACAAGGTACCTAATCATTCGCAATAATAAACTTATCAGTAATTAAGTAGTGAATGATATTAATTTGACAAGTTGAAACATTTGTTTTGATTATAAATAGATTTTTCAAATTACTAAAATTGACATTATTATTACTTATAATTATATGTTAAATGTATCTAATATATATTAGAATATTATGCTTAAAACGACAAAATAAAAGTCAAAATGATTTTAAAAATATTTTTGACTTTTATAAATACTTATTTTACTATATTTTGAATTGAAGAAGGTTGATCAATAATTAAAATATGAAGGTCCAAAGTTGAGGGTCAAATAACTTATACAAAGGATCTAAACTTGGAAATGCACTAAATTACTGCATATTTTTTTCACAGCTTAAAATAAATAAAAGGAAATTCAAGATATTTTGCTACCGCTTATAGAAACATAATTATTGTACATGAGTTCATTTTTATCAAATAATGTAGCTTTTTAACACTATAAATACACACGTGATATCGATATTCTACATCACATTTTCTTACTTCCTCAAAAAAAAGTTTAGTTGTGGAAACCAAGAAGAAGCCTACCAACATTGAAAGATTGCTAAAAACTCCCACAGAAGAACTGAAGTGTCATGAGCTTCAACAACTGGAAGAGCTCCCGAAAGTAGCAATGGAGAAAGCTGAAGGTGTGGTGAAACTACAAAAGGAATGTGGTGTTGTCTTTCCATATGAGATCTTTGGTAGTGATTTGACTCCTTTAGAGGATTAGTAAAATTCTTCGTTAAGTTTCGATGTTTGACCAACTATGTCTTGCTAATTATATCTATAATTTTAACTTTACATGTCATTATGTTTATCATCATATGAAATGAAATAAAACCTATGTCTTTTAATTAGTATGTGTTAGCTTTTCATTCATAGACATTGAAATTATATGTGTTGAATTCACAAGTAATAAAAGATAAAAATTAAATAACACATATAATTAAAAATAGTGTTAGTTAGCTTTAAGTAAACCTAAACGCATTTAAATGTAGGGAAAATTTTGCAGAATAGCAAATATTTAAATCATATTAAATGATGTAGCTACTATTTAGGGAAATTTCTAATTTGCAGCTATAGTCTTGCCCATTCTTGTTATCAACCTGATTTGTATAATTCGCTGTTTTGTATAAATTCTGAATTTGTATAATTCGGTTTTGGATGGTAATGAATCCATAATTTTTTATATGTTTACCCTAGCTATTTGTATATAATTTATGAATTCATAATAAATTACCTTGTTTTTATACTGACAAGCAAAATATACAAACAAAGTTCTTAAAAATTCCTAAATATATAAATACATAATTTGTATATACTTACCTTATTTGTATATTCGCAAGAGAAATATACAAACAGATAGAAATATACAACCACAACCTCCATAGCAAACGAAACTATAGTTATGAAGCGTAATTATGAAAACTATAACTATAGAATTTTATTTTGTTTGTTGTTTCTCATATTTTTCTCTTAGAAGTATACCTCTACAAGTCTTGGGCCTACAAGTTGGCCCGAAAATAAATATGTTCCACAATGTATTGCCCACATCTATATTGGGCCCTCTAATGGGCTTTTCATCCAAAAGGAAATATTTTGATGAAGGGGAAATATGTTTTTTCCTTTGTGACAATATTAATTTAGAGGCGGATTTAAAAAGTATATAGGTGTACCCCCAAAAAAAAAGGAAAAAATGTATAAAAAGTGAATTGATCCCTTAGGGCTCGTTTGGTGTGAGGGATTAGAAATAGTAGTGATGGGATAAAAAAAAAATTATGTTGTTTGGTTGGCAAGTCCGGGATAACTTATCCCGGGATTAATAATTAGTATCGGGATAAGTTATCCTTCCCCATGGGTGGTATAGTAATCCCGGGATAACTTATCCCGAGATAAAATAGGTAAATGACAAATATGTCCCTTTAAATCCTTTTTATACATCATTTTTTACATTTATGTATATTTACATTTTTTTTAATACCATGTATAATAATATTTACTACTCCTTATTTTTATGATAATTATACATATTTTTCTATTAAAAAATTATACTATATAAATATAATTTTTATTTATGAATTTATTTGACTAATTCTTATGTTTATTTTATTTTGATTTCTCATAAATTTTCTTCTCTTTAATAAACTTAAGAGGGAAGTTCTATTTTTAAGCTAAATAAGAAAAAAGTTATATTTTTAAATACACATGGTACTTATCATGGGAATACATAAACAAAAATATTTAAGTTAAATAAAATAAAAGTTTTATTTTAAAAAATGAATAACTAAAGCTCACAAAGAAATATTTAAAAAGTTTAAATAAAGTGAAGGGTAATTTTGTAAACAAACAACTTGTTAAAATTTATCAATATATATTATTTTGAATATAACAAACCAAACACTCAATAAGAAATAATCCAGGACAACTTATCCCATCATAATTAATCCCAACATAACTTATCCAACATAACTTATCCCATCATAACTCATATTCAAACCAAACGACCCCTTAGTTCTTTAGATAAATATCTCAAACACTCAATCAATTATTCTTTAACTTTTTTGTAGTATGAGTTTCATCAGATAATAATATACTAATTATAAAAAAATATACGCATAAAACAATTAGTTTTATGAAAACATCACGAATTCACATGTTTCACTTTTAGCATATAAATTCACCCCGGTGTCTAATAATAAATCAAGCAAAAGAGGAAATAGTCTAAGTAAATGTTATTAGGTTTGTTTGAAATACCAAATTTTACAGTCCACTCTTTATATTATTATATTAACGTATACGCAGAAATTAAAGTTTACGTATATTTTATTAACATGAAATGATCATTGATGTTAAGTAATACAAAATTTAAATTTGATTCAATCAAATGCTCATGTCAAAAGTCAACATCTAAATTTTTTATATAAATATTTTTTATTAAATGTGAAACAATCTCGAAATCGTTACTTTTAGACTTTTTGATAGTGTACAATGATCTCTGAGTATACATTCAAAGTATTAACGTCAATTAGTGATACTATATTTTATATAAATAGAAATTAATTGAATCATCATAATACCATATTTAGTACTATAATATCAATTATAATACTTTTACATAGTGTATAGATATGTAATTGAAAATTTTATGTCAAAATTAATATTAAATATTTAATTAACTAATTTAGTACATTTATTGATGCATGTGTTGGGTAACAGTCAAATCTACCTGTCAAGGAGCACAGAGAGTTGAAGGCCAGTCAACTAACTTGAATGCCAAGATTTGAAATTGTTTAATTTAATTATTATATTTTTGGGGAGAAATAAAAGATTCCATTGTTGGTATAATGTTTAATTAACTGAATGTTGTGTCTTCAGTAGCCTATGCAAAAATTACATTGAAATCTTACATAATTTAACCTCCTTCCTTTTATATATATTTGTGATATTTTGTTGGCATTTTATCAGCAAAGTATTTGTTGATTGGTGCTTCTTCGTCTCAAATTAATTATCATATTTTTTATTTAATAGTTGTTTGACTATTTTGTTTTTATTATGTCTTAAAATATTATTATTTTCATTCAAAATTTATTATTAGGAATATGTGTACATTTTAATATTAAAAAGTGCATGACATATTAGCATAAATGGATAAAAAAAATATGGTGAAAATCGCGTCTCAAACTTTGCTTTAAAAACTAAGAACAATAAATGTTTTTTTTTTTTTTTTATATCCTAATTGACTATTTTAAATACCTATTTCACCCTTTGCATTATCAAGTTTATCTTCTCTTTTTATTTCTTTTAAATCATGAATTTTTATTAATTTAATCTATGTTACAAATATTGTATTGTGCTTAGATCTTGAGGTTAGTATAGTGAAAAAGAGAATCACGAGTTCACGACAAAGAAAAATATTCTAAATCTCTATTTCATTTACTAGTATACAAAAGAGATTAATTATATATTGAAGGAAGATCTTATTGGCAAAGCTTTGACTCTTCAACTAGTTCGGAGATTGTTTGACTCACACATTTTTGAGCAGTTGTATTTCAGAGGGGACAAATTAAGAATTATATTGTTGGATATATAAAAAACATACCATAGTGAGCTTGAATCTAAAGAAAAAGATATATCCACGCCTCAGCCTAAATATTCATTGATTTTTTTAAAACTATAATTTATGATATTTTCATCAATTTTTTCATAAATATTAAGAAATGCTCTATATTTTTTAATACGGATGAGAAGTATTTTGAAACAAAAGCAAGCATATCTCTCCTTAATTAGCATCTACATTTGGTGAGAAAACACAATATTCAAACAAAAGGTAGGCTATAGAATTCAAATGGATAAAAATTACATTATCTTTACTACTCTTTTTGTAATTATGGGTACGAATAACGAATTTAACATAATGATTAAACAGTTTTAAATTAGTCAAAACTGAAAGGAAACTGGTGAGAAATAAAACAAAAGGGATAATAGCACTTTTGGTGACTATTCTGATATTGATCTTTGTAATATTTGATGAAGAAAATGTTAAATGTTGCATCATCAGATATCACAAGAATTAAAATTAAAATTTATCAATAAGCAAAGAATTATAATGCTTTTAATGACATATGAACTGATGTGTAAGATTGCTAATAGTTTTTTTTTTATCTGGTGTCTGAAGTCCGTATTGGAGCTTCAATTAAATTTGAATCGGACACTGTAATGTCCATTCAGAGGTGGCGCTCCCAACACAATTTTCTCCTAAGGCTCGAACCCAAGACCCTTGATTAAAAATGAAACAATTTCATCAGTACACCATAACCAATATAGATAAGATTGCTGATAATTCTCACCAAACATGTATAGATCATCTTAAAACCATGTTCATAATTTTCTCAATTTTCTAAAAGCAAGAAAGTCAACAAGGTCGAGTTCAAAAATTGATAGTGCCAAATTTTCAAAGATTTTTATTTAATAAAATACCTTTCTTTTTTCTTTAAAAAGAAAAAGGTAAGTGATATTAATTAGATATGGAGAGAGAAAGGCCATTATTTTTGGCTTTATATTGTGTGTTGATTTATTGGACCATAATATATATTATAAAAATCTTTGAAAATAGAACATCTATAATTAGGAAAAGTTTGAAGTTTCTTATCAGAGAGGGCATTGACTAGGTGACAATCAAATCTTTTCTTTTCGCACTATATTCGATATTTATTTTGAAGTATTAATTAATTTGATATTATGTTGAATAAAACTTATTAAAAGGCAAAATATTTTATAATATTATGTATTTTCTTAAAATTCAAAACATAAGTTTTATTCATCTTGTCGTCACACAAACAAGTCATCAAATAAAAAAATCTTTATTCCTCTTAACCTAAGTGACTTGTCTTCCTAATATCACTCACCACTATAGCAATAAAATTTAATTTTTTTTAAAAGAGGTACTTTTAAATAAAAAGGCTTACTTATATTTGATGTTTGTGATAATTAACTATGATAATCTAATATAGGTAAATAGCAATCTAGCTACATTATATATTGAAATCAAATAAACATAATTTATTACGATTTTATAATTCAATAAAGTGAATACAACGATTTAATTAATCATGATTAATTAAGTATTTGAAGCTATATTATAAATACATATCACACATTTATAATTACTAATTTGGTGTATATATCCAAACACGGATAAGCTTTTATCATATGACATATATCTTTTATATACATTTTTATTTTTGATGTGTTGATCATCACTAATAAATTTATTTTTGTATCTCAAATTTATTATTTAATTGTGAAATTATATGATTTGACGTAAACACAGTGACCTTCTATTAGATCCTCTTTTAACACTTTCTAGGATTCTCCTTTTCTCTACACCTCTTTTTCTTTTTGTTTCCTATTACAGATTTGACTTTTTTATGTGTGATATCTATCTTTTTCTTGAGAAACTGATTCTGGAGTTCTTGAATTGGGTCCCAATTTTATTTTAATTAATGTACTATAATTTTTTTGGCTAAAGTTTCTTTCAAGATTTCAAATTTGGATTTAAAGGGGGGTAGGGGCCATAAAGGTCATTATTTTGATGTGAATAGAAGCTTAGGAGATACCCTTAACCCCACGTTTGGGTGGCTAGTTAATTATTTTTGTGGGTCGCATGTGCAATGGAAAATTATTATTTTCATCCTTCATGATTAAGATTGGATTAGCTTATCATAAAGTTTTAACCTTTTTGGGAGTAATCACTTTTTTGGGAGTAATCACTTTTCAAGAATAGCCTTAAAATTTTACTCCTTTCCCAATTATTAAGGGTATAATTGGACCAAAAGGAAAATGAATAGTGTGTTTGGTAAGGGTAATGGTAATTGACCAGAAAATTTGGTAAGAATTTGACCAAAAATTTAAAAAATCTATAATATCCTTTTTATTTTAAAATAAATTGTTCTTTTTTCCATTTTATATAATTAAAAGGTATTAAAATTAAAAGGGTAAAATCGTTCAAAAAGGTAAAATAACATAGTGTGAAATATGTTATTTTACCATTCTTGCCAAAAGGATTTTTCCGTTTGGTAATTGGTAGTTTGGTACTATGGAATTATTTTGTTTTTTTATAGAAAAATATAGAAAGTTTTTATTTATTTTTTATTTTTTATGTTCGGTATGTAAGCAAATAATATTATTCTAAATATATTTATGTATAATCTAGATGGGATGTGGCCGTGTGTGTGGACGATGTGTAGATGTATGTTAGAAGGTGGGGAGGACACAACTAATATAGAGTACCACTTATAGAACTTGTTTTTTTCTAGTTCTACTAGAAAACTCATTTTTTTTCATTTTTAAGGAACTTGATTTTCAAGAGAAAATGTTTCCAACTCCATACTGAACGCAACCAATATAATGATTTTTATTCTATCGCGCTCCTTGAGGTAAGCTCACAGATAAGATCACAAGTTTGAGCTCTGCGCGAAATAATTTTATCCTGTTATTTAAGTGAAGAAGAGAAAGAGAGAGGAAGTTTCTCTCCTCCCTATTTGTCATCCTTAAGACGAACTGATCCATTATTCCCGAGTTTCAAAGGCTATGATTAGTCTAAAAAATCGACTCTAGACAAATACTTTTATTGTTAAAAAAAAAAGGTTCCCCTATTTATATATTTAAACATGCTATAGTAGATAAACTACATAATTTTTTGAGGTTATAGTCTCAATTTTTATGTATGGTTTACTTGTAATGTTAAATCCGATAATATTATAGTTCTTTTACACTTTTGGACTTTGGTGTATAGAAGCTGAACTAAAAAAATTATAGTAAGCAATTTGTACTAGAACACTTATGTTGTAAATTATTAATTTTTTTTTTTCAAGATAGGTAGAATAGTATAGTAATTTTCCAACCTGCAATAAAAAAAAATTCTTATATTAATTATCCACACTTTGTGTGTAAATGAAGATTCCTCATCAAAGTGGCATCTTATAATATAATTGTCATTTCATCTTTTAGTTGATTTCTAAAACATTCTACCTAATTGGTTATTTGTCATCAAAGTGTTTGATGATAACTTGTAAGAACTTATATTCTGTTAGGTTTACCAAACAATTTTGACACATCAAATCTATCTGTATATTATAATTATAAGTAAAAATAAAAGAAAACTCAATCACCAACAGACACATTTTCATCATTGAACTTGGAGAAATCATCATCATCATCTTATTCCATCTTTTTTATTATCCATTCGGGTTCAGTATTCGTATTGAAGCTTGACTAAGTCTGAATTTGCATATTACAAAAATATTTGTAGAGATAGTATTTCCAATAGGATTTTTTCCATTCTCTGAGAGGCTCAAATTCGAGACTTGTGATTAAAGGTGGAGAAATTAAATCTTCCACCGCAACTCATGTTTGTCATTGTATATCATCTTCTACAAATATATATACAAAAGTAAAGTTCTTATTCTTAAATGGCTACAAACCTAATACCTCTCTGTCATTGTTCAATCAATAACCTAGTATTGGAATTCAAGAATTAAATATATTTATTCATGTCAACATCAACTATTAAAAATAATACGCTCTCTGTTTCAAATCATTTGTCTTATCTTTTTTTTAGTTCGTTTTGAAAAAAATGTTTTCTTCAAATTTTGACAACTCTTTAATTTAAATTTTTCACTTGATATGTATAAGACCATAAGATTAAAAAAACATTTTAGTACATACATTTTACATCGATCTCTTTAGTTTAAAACCACAAGATTCAAAAGTTTCTTTATTTTCTAAAATTCCATATTAAATCAATAAAAAGCAAAACAAAATGTAAGCCTCTTAATTGGTTTAGAATCATAGCTATTCTTTCTAAAAGTACATCCAAAAGGTTCATGGATGTAAAAGAAAATGAGTAAAAAGATTACAGAATGACTAGTCTATAGCTAGTCAAAATATTGAAGGTGAAATATATTTTTTCCTCTTTTACTTTCAATTAAAAAAAAATTATTATCACATGCAGAAATCAAAACAACAAAGTTTTTTGTTGACCATTGGACAGTAATATAATATTTATTCTCCTCTGTAAATCTCCCTCCCTTCTCTCTATTTTCTAATAGAAATTTTCCATATACATATTTTAAAGTTCAGCGCACATAATGTCAAACTTAGTTAAAATGATAGTACTTTATTTACTATAATAAGTTAAATTATATTAATATTTTTTATAGTGTAAAAAAATAATTACACATGTACGAAGAAAAATATTTTTTAAATTTTCTCATGTTTAGTTAATTAAACAATTCGAAAAAAAAAAGAAATTTTACTTTCGTTGTTAAAGTAAGAAAAACATATTCACAAGTAACATTTCGCGTTGAATATGTCCTTTCCACCTTTCAACACGCCTTATCTTGCCTCCACCCCTGTAGCCCAATTTGCATCACTTCTGATATTTATCTAAATTATATAAAAAAAAACTTAAATAATATTTCTATAATTACATACCAAATATGAAAAAATAAATTAAAAATTCACTTATGTTTTGTAAAATATTTTCCTTCGTACCTTTGACAAATTAAATAATTATCAATTAATCATAATTTACAAAAATTAGGATGGACCACAAGGTCAATTGTTGAATTTTTTTTATAAAAATCACATGACCAGTCATACAGTCTTGGACGGTGGACTGTTGCCACCTTACAAATAGGGCAAAGCTATCTCAATAAAATTTACTATGTCAATAGGTAAATTTCAATTTTTTTATTAAATTTTTTTCTAATTTCGTTACGAATTATATAAACCTCTACTGTAAAAATTGTACTACAAATCACAACCAATAAAAAGAATCATATAATCAAGTAGAATAAAATATTTAGGAGTTGTACGTTTGATATGTTAAATAAGCATACATAATATTAAAATAAAAATTTAGTACAATATTATTTAAGTTCCTGCTTAGTTATTAATTATAGAATAAATAATATCAATAAATTAGTATCGAATAAGTTGTTTTGATCGAGGATGTAATAAAAGTACCTGGATTAATTACTTTGGAATAAAATAACAAAAATGACAAAAATACCCTTAAAGCCCCTCAAATAATTTTTTTCCCGTTTAAATGAAGTGGATGGTTCTCTTTAGAACCAAACAACGAATAACTAATCTCAGTATAAGTAATCTCACCATAATTTTTCCTAATATAACTAATCACAACATAACTTATCATCGAACCAAACAAACCCCTTAATATATTTTCTTGCCAACTATATTTTTTCTTTATCTTATTAATGAAGGTAGAGAGACAATATTCACCAACTACGTACCTCAAAAGTCAGACTTTCTTCTATTTTCTAATTATTATTTTTTATATATTTTATTTAATAAACCTTATAATAAAACCTTACCTCTTATAAATATGTTCACTCTTCCATTCTACTAGAGTTTCTCTCATTAAACCCCTACACTAAATTTCTCCATAATTTTGTCCATTTTCTCATAACACATTTTTCTCCACAACATGTTCATGTGCATTCAAGATCCAAACATAACCATTTGTCCCACTTTTGTCCTTACATAAGTTTTTTTTTTTTAAAAAAAATAATCTCATGGATCTTATGAGACTAAAATATTTTGAATCTTTTGCACACATGAAAAATCCTCCAATTAGTCCTCCAATTTTTGGTTCACCTATACATTCTTCATCAAATCATGCTGGATTTCCAATTATAGCAGTTGCTATTATTGGAATCTTAGCAACTGGTATTTTACTAGTTAGCTACTACATTTTTGTGATCAAATGTTGTTTGAATTGGCACAGAATTGATCTCTTGAGACGATTTTCGATCTCAAGAAATCGACGTGTTGAAGACCCTTTAATGATCTACTCACCAGCAGTAGAAAATCGGGGATTAGACGAATCAGTGATTCGTTCAATCCCCGTATTTAAGTACAAGAAAAGGGAAGAAAATTCAAGAATTCATAGTGAATGTGCTGTTTGTTTAAATGAATTTCAAGAAAATGAGAAGTTAAGAGTTATACCAAATTGTGCACATATTTTTCATATTGATTGTATTGATGTTTGGTTACAAAACAATGCAAATTGTCCACTTTGTAGAAATAGTATTTCATCATGTACAACAATTAACACAAAGTTATTGTTGTATCCTTTGGATCCAATCATTGCTCCAAGTTCAACTCCATATCAAGATCCAAATCTTGAAAATTTTAGAGATGAAGATTATGTTGTGATTGAAATATCAAACAATAATCAAGAAAGGTTGATGAATACAGGGGAAATAACAGGGCATTTTTCGATTAGTCCATCGCCACGAAAAACAGAACAACAAAAGGTTTCATCAAGAAAATGTAAGAAGTTTAGACATGTTACAAGTATGGGAGATGAGTGTATTAATATGAGGAAGAAAAATGATGAATTTGATTCAATTCAGCCTATAAGAAGATCATTTTCAATGGATTCAGCAACGGATCGACAACTTTACTTAGCTGTTCAAGAGATTATAATGCAGCAACAAAGGCAAGTGAGTGATGTTAGTCCCTTTGAAAGTAGTAGTAGTAGAGTAAAAAGATCATTTTTTTCATTTGGACATGGAAGGGGATCAAGAAATGTAGTTTTACCTATTCATTTAGAGTCATAATGAGAAAATGATTTAATTTTTATTGTAATCTTTTGTGTGTAGAAAAATAGTTGTTGATATTAAAGTAGTTTTAATAGAAGTTCAACTTTTCATTCTCTTGATAGACTCGAACCTACAGTCCTAAGATTGAAGGTGAAGGGTAGTTACCATCCAAGCAGTTGTTGAAGTTTAACTTTCTCTTTCTGGTTTTTAGATGTTTTTTTGGATTATTCATTAAGGGTCGTTTAGTGTGCGGAATAAGGAACTCGATGATTCATTTAGAGTCGTAATGAGAAAAAGATTGAATTTTTATTGTGTAGAAAGATAGTTGTGGATATTAAAATAGTTTTGATAGAAGTTCAACTTTCACTCTCACTCAAACCTACAATCTCAGAGTTGAAGGTGAATGCTGCTTGCCATCCGAGCTATCCCTCTTGTTGAAGTTCAACTTTCTGGTTTTTTAGATGTTATTTTTGGATTATTCATGTAGGGTCGTTTAGTATGCGGAATAAGGAGCTCGATATAAAATTTGGGATTGACTTGATCTCATATTTAGTTTAAGATATTAGCTAATCTCAAGATTATTTTATTCCACTGTATTCTAAGCCATGGAGTATCTTTGCTTATCTCATTCCGCATATGAAATGACACCTATTGTATAAGATTCACAAGGCAGGACAGGACCACTGATGCAATATGACTCATTTGTTATGATTATAGGCATCATTAGTTAGAACAACTATTCTTCTTTTTGCCTTCTTCTCCCTTTTTTGATTTGGAGTTTTTTTTCCAATGACAGACAGCTAACTAAAATGTCCCTTCCCTTAAAATATGGAAATAATTTACAAGAAGAATCAAATTGATTCAGATGAAATTGGAAAAGGACAGTACGCTTAAGTTGTTTTTTCTTCTCTTTTTACATTTGTGGGGTGGGGTGGGGGGTTCCCTTGGTGCAAGGTTACAAGTCACAACTATCAACCACCAAATTGCTTCTTTTTTTCCCCACTCTTTGGGTTAATGTCATGTCTGGTATAGGTGTAGATTTTAGACCATTAGGTTATGTCTAATTAATATCCAAGATTCAATCTTTTTCTTCTTTATTTCAAGGAAAAAGATCAACCAGAAGAGAGACAGAGAGACAGATTCAAGATTTAAATTTAAAGGTTTTTTGTATTGAATCCATTATATTTTCAAAGTTAGTAGTTCATTTCTAATATTTATTGCAAATTTATGTTTCGCGTAGAAAGTATTGAGTTTAGATGAATGTGATACCAGTACATTGAATTCGTGAAGATTAAGAATTTTGTCCGACTTTTGATGGACATAGTTACTTGATACCTATATTAGTGTGACGTAGCAAATACCCTATAAAATTAGTTACCTCGCGTACAAGCTAAACTTAGACACACCACAATTTTTTTTATTTTAAAAAGAATAAAAATTTGGGTCATGCATGCACCTAAGTGATGTTGAGTGAAATTGCCAAAAATATAACTTAAAAAATGTACTCCAATCTTCACTTGCATTTTTTTGTTTTGTTTCAAACATGGATTCCTAAACATGAATAGTGGAATAATGGTACATGGACCATGGCTCCATCATTGCTGTCCCTTGAAAATAGAAAATTGAAGACTCTAAGAGCCAAAGAATCCAAAGTCATTGATTTCAAAAAAATTTAGGGATGACTAATTTTCCATTTTCTACGGTGTCTATAGTCAACAAATTAATAAATATATTTTAAAAAAAAATAAAAGACTGCCTTTCAAGAAAAAAAATTGTTGTTGATAAATGGATTTTGTTGGGCCAAACTATTTTGAAAATTGGATCAATTATGTTTTAATAGCCCAGCCTAGTTTGGGCCAAGTTAAGGGGTCATTTGTTTGCATAAAGAGGACATTTAGTATCACCATTTAAATTTGAGCAACTTTCACATATAGCAAACAAAAAAATCATATTTGTATGCTATAACAAAGTTTGCATAATTGCGCTCCATAGCACACATATATATGTATAATTCGCTATACATATACGATTGAAAGCTATGTCTATTTTGCTATACATAGATACAAAAAGAAGCAATTGTATAATTCGTTGGCTCCTTTTCAGATTTGTATAATTTCGCTGGTAGGCCATTTGTATAAATTGTTGTTAGCCTCTCGTTTGTATAAATCGTTGACAAAAATATTTGTATATAAAAAATCGCTCTCTCTTTCGCTTTATACAAACATAAATTATACATTATACAAACATAAAACTAGGCAGGGGAATATTTTATTGTATAATTATAAGTGTATAGGACGAATATATATGTATTTGCATGTGAATATAAAATTAACTTGCGCTTTATACAAACAGAAACACAATTTATACAATTATGTTGTATAAAACGAAAAAGAGGGAAAGACAAAAGAGAACTGGGCAGGGGAATATTTTTATTGTATAATTATAAGTGTATAGGACGAATATATATGTATTTGCATGTGTATATATAATTTTCTCTCGCTTTATACAAACAGAAACACAATTTATACAATTCTGTTGTATAAAGCGAGAGAGGCGAGCACAGAGGGAGCGAGCGAGAGAGGGAGAGTGGCGAGCGAGAGTTTGAGGGAGAGAGGCGACTGGCAAACAGTTTGCTACAGGACACAATTAAATCAAAGTGTGGTTATACCATTTAATTTGAATTAATAGTTTGCCATTATGTACAGTTTTCCCTTTAAATTTTGACCTCGCAAAAAAAGGGGTAAGGATAACCGTTTAGCGAAACTTTGGAGTAAAATTTTTGGAGAGTCGTTAGGATTTTTTTATTTGATATTAGGCAAAACTTGTCATAGTAGCAAGTAGGGGTGTACAAAATCGAATCGAAAACCGAGAAAAAAAAACCCGACTAGTGGTTGGTTTGACTTGGTTTGGTATTGGAAAAAAAAACCCCACTATATTTGGGTTGGTTTGGTTTTAACTAAAAAAACCCAACCCGACATTATATATATAATTTTAAAATTTTATTTTATACATAAAAAAATTTACTTTGATATAATTTTTTAAATATTTCTTATACTTTTTCATAGTTTTTATCTTTTAATAAATTATTATTTCAAGTTTGAAACTTAGAATTCTAAATGGTTCAATAAAGATTATAGTCCACATATATTGGTAATTATAATAAAGCTTAAATCAAAATTAAATTAATACTAAAGCAAAAAAAATAACCAATTCAACAATATTTGTTTTACGTGATTTCATTATTATTATATTTTTGTTGGATATTTTAGTGTCATTACTCATATCATATTTTGTGTTATTTTCTTAAGAAACACCTTAGATAGTTGTATTTTGGTAGGACTAAAGAAATATTTGAAGTACAAGTAAATTATATGTTTGTATGAATACTTTTCCGAAAAAACCCTGAAAAAACCCGAAAATCCGAAAAACCTGAAAAATCCCGAAGTTGAAAAATCCGAGTTTTATTGGTTTGGTTTGGTTTATAGATTTAAAAATCCGACACAAATGATTTGGTTTAATATTTGAAAAACCCGAACCAACCCGGCCATGTACACCCCTTGTAGCAAGTTATTGTAATTATCGAGATTTTGGTCACAAGTCGTAAGGAATCGTCAAGAATTCAATCACAAGACTTATTTTAACAAAGTTATGGAGATCATCAAGATTTTGACCAATATCTCTAGCTTTAATTTGAGTATTCTTCTTATTGTTATACTCTTGTATGGGATATCCTTTATTTTTTAGTCTTTACAAAAAATAATGATATTTTTCTATTTTTAAATAGGAATAAGGCATAAATATCTCCTAAACAATGACCCAAATCTCAGAGACACATCTTAACAAAACTAAGGTCTTATTACCTCCCCAAATTCATTTTATTTTTGTAATTTTGTTTGTACACATTTTGACTTACGTGGCACACTCCGTAACTCCACATAGTTGAGGCGTGTGGGAGATCATGTTTGGATGCCACATAAGTCAAAATGTGTACAAAATTACAAAAAGAAAAATTGGGTATAGGGGGTAATAAGACCTTGATTAGTTAAGTTGTGTCTCTGAAATTTCGATAAAAGTCTAGGGGATATATACTTGTGCCTTGTTCCTTTTAAAAACATTTTAACTTATAATTTACTCCCGATTTTGTCCTTAATGACAAGCTGTCAAGCTCTTTATAACCATAAAAATATCATAATATATGTAAGACCACAAATTTTATGACATTTCTTTTATGTGTTGAACGTTTTTCTTTCTTAAATTTCATATTTAGTTAAATATTGACGTATAATTATATTAGGACCTTTTGCTTGTTTAATGAGTTTTATAGCAGTAGCTAGGTTAGGTAAAGTTTGGAAATATCTTGTACTATACCTAATTGTTTTATGACAAGACAATCTGGTTAATGCCTGAGCATACTAAAAATTATTGGTATAAGAAAACACTTTTCTGTAAATGGGATCTTATGCGATGCGGATTTAAATAAATTGAATTTTATATGAGTATGAGATATCGATGAAAAGTATTGTCTAGTGCGTCCAAATAAAACACATTCATTGCATGTAACTGACAACCTTTATCATTTACATCATGTTCTTTCCTTTACCCTAACCATATATCATGCATGCATTACTAACAAAATAGCTGACAATCACACAAAACATAAACGGGAAAAACAAACTACCCTCACCTATCTGAAAGGATTCCTTCTCGACAATGGCAGAGCGAGAAATTTTATTAAGGGTGTCCAAGAATAATGGTGTATGGCTGTTAAAATAAAATAAAAAAATATTGTGATATTTGGGGTTTGATCTCGGAACTTCTTCATTCAAATGGATACTTATTACCACTACACCAAAGCGAATATCTTTTGTCAAGAGTGTCCAACTTTAAATATATATCCTTTAAAGGTAGAATTTGACATATATATACAACATAATTTCCACAATCACCTTCCCCAAGAGAATACCTAGCAAACATCGATCATAGTGTCAACAATAACTAATTAAGTCCATCATCAACCTAAACCACAACTAACTACACATTCATCCGCCCAGACTCCGTCCTGAAGGCCCGTACATGCTATCTCTCAACAATTTACAAGATAATATATAAGTAAAGACGGATCTAACTACTCGGTTAAGAAAATTTAGCCTACCTAGGTCAAATAAATGCTGAAAAACTCTGAAAATGAACTTCTGGCTCCACGAGGGTGAATCGGAACAGACTTAGACCGAGAATTCATGAATTTTGACCTTCTTTGTATCGAAATTCAACTCCTCGATTGTTCCCGAGCCTAGAGCTACTTATGATTTTTTTTTAGAGTAACCTTCATTGTTTTATTAATGAAAAGTGGGAGGAAAAATAAAAGAATTAATGTTTTTCGAGTTTCTACCCCTACTATAGCAGCTGACATGTTGCTATAGTGCCGCCGTCATAGCGGAAATACATCCGCTATGGCAAAATGATGTCAGCCCAATTAATTTTTAAATTCCTAAATTTTTGACGTGTGCCTCAAATTTTAAATTGGCACCGTATCTAAAATTTTGTAGGACTCTACACCAGATGACTTGAATAATGATGGTTTAGACTTTAGATCCTTATATTTTTCTTTTTAAAACTTTTTTTATCTAATGATGTGGCCGAATCATAATTGGACATGTGTAAAAAATCATTTTGCAAACTAAAAACTGTTTTTGGTTAACAAATAATGACATAGAATAGCCTTTTATCAAAGTTCGATAGCATATTTGAATTTTTTCTCTCTTTTATAATGAACTAAATAATATAGTATTCATATCCTTATAAAAATTACTAATAACATAATTCTTAGGTACTATAAAACCGTCAAATCATAATAAGTTATGAAAATTCATCACTGAAAAATAATAATAAAGAAGAACAACGAGTAACTAACTATTTTTTGATATAATTGGATGACCATCTTTTGTATATATTACTTACTCAGATCAAATCTCTAAATTATTTTCCTAGTATAAAAAGTTTGACACAAAAAATCTGGTCAGAAGAAGACCAAATCATTGACTACATGTATTTCAAAATGATAATATCCAGCTTGATATCTAATATATTTAATTACATGCCAAAAATAGTTACTACCGACAAATTAGTATTCTCTAATTCAAAATATTCAAAAATTTACAAATCTGAATTTTCCCTATAAATAGTAGTCAATCCTAAGCAAAGATACCACTACTCAATAACATAGTCATTTCATCCCCTCCCAAACAAACATATTTCTCCTCCTCTTTAGCCATGGATAGAAAGAAAGTAAAGTTCGTTTTCGTTGAAAGTAAATTGACAAAGAAGTCCCATACAAGAAAAGATAGAAAGAGTACTTGAAAAAGACGCATAAACTAACACATTCTGTAGTACTTAAATGACTGCAATATATAATCTATAGTTTTTACCACGATGAACTTGTGGTGTTGTTACACAATTTAAGAATCTTTCCGCGTTGGTCCAGTAAAAACTTATGGTGGTAAAAGAACTCCAAGCAAAAAATTGGAAAGATGGTGGAACAACCGCCTAGGGAAGGAAGAAATCATGAACACATAATTATATGAAGTGTTGAAGGGAATGTCAAAGAGAGTATTTTTTCCCTTCAACACTTCATGCATTAGGTTCGTAATTTCCTTCTTTACCCTACACAATCGTTCCTTCATCTTTTCAATCATTTGTTTGGTGAACTCTTTTATTGTCAACACGCTCTTTCATTGAACAAATGTTTGAAGATTCTTAAACTTTGTAAAAAGAATTAATTATGGCTTCATGATTTTGTTACACGACAGGTTCATTGTGGTAAGATCTATAGATGACCGTATCCATATTAATACCACAGAGTGTGCTAAGTTCTTGAGCTTTTTTCAAGAACATATTCTGTCTTTTTTTATGAGTCTTCCTTATCATTTTTCTTACAATGAAAGCAACTTTTACTTTCTTTTTAGCTGTAGCTAAAGAGAAATGTGTTTGTTGGAAGTGAATCAAATGGTTATGTTATTGATATCATCCATTGTTTCATCAAGCGGCTCATTTGAGGACTCTTCCTCAAATGATTCCTTTTGTGGACTCCTCTTAGGTTTCTCTTTTTTCTTTACAAATTTTTTATCTAGTGGTTTAATAATTATATTTGTCTAGGTGGTAGTGTACAACATCGTGTCGATTGTAATATTATCATTTTCATATAATCGATGTATTCATTTGTATTTAGGTGATCATACCTTATTATTGTGTTACGATTTCTTGTTATCACGATCCCGATCTATCGTGCATATCACCTATATTAACCATCAATCGGAGAACTAACTAACAACTAACACACGATTCATTAAGCAACAAAAATAAACAATTTTTAATTCTAAAACAAGCTTTCATAATTAAAAATTAAAATCAAAATCACAGAAAACACCCCTGAGAATTTGAAATTCGTGTATCAAAAAATTTAATTCCTCTAAAAATGGAGATGCAACTCCGAAATAAATATAGTTTAAGTCTAAAAAATGGACGAGAGAAAAAAGAGGAATCCATAGCAGCCTGAAACAAACAACTCACCCTTGGGTTTAGAAATCGCTAGGATTACATTTGTGGTCGCAAAACAACAGTCGAAATATGTCATGTACTTAACAAAGAAAGAGTAAGTAAAGTATCAATACACAAAATTCACAGTATGCAAGTAGAATCATTGATCAGTTCTAATTATACAAAATATGAACATGTAACCACAACTTAATAAAACAGATAACATACAATTATAGCCACAATCATAAACATAACCTGAATTCCCAGTCCTTACCCTCAATTGACATTTACAATAAACATGAACAATTTCATTACAACAAGTCAATTCTGTTCTCTCATGAAACTCACACATACAAAAACATTCAATGTACCAGGTGTGGTATCCAAGCCAATAAAAAAATATTATGTATCAGGTGTGGTATCTGAGTCAATCGTTAAAACGTACTAGGTATGGTATTCGAGCCAATCAACTATCACACATCACAATTACAATCACAATGAATTAATATCACACTTGTACACCCAAGTAAACACATTCATTGCATGCGATTGACCACAAAAAACATTTTATTTTATACTCATTCCATTTGCCTAACAATACATTATGCATAAAGTACTAACGAACCTGTTAACAAATACATATAACTTAAATGAGAAACAAACAACCATCATCTACTTTAAATCAAGCTCAGAATGCTCTAAACACTTATGATGCCTAGCTTGCACCGAAATACTCGGATTATACCCAACTCTCAAACTATAGGCCAATTTCATGATAAATATACTCCAACTGGGGGGTTTCCACCATTATACCAACTAAAATCCCCCCTAATGTAATCACCATAGATTTCAAGGCCTAAGAATCAAACTACTAAGCTAAGAGAGTAATTTATTTACCTTCATCGATGATAATAATGAAAAGCAAATGAAATTCGCCATAGGTCGCCCTTGTTTTTCACCAAAATAAAATTTCCAAATAATGAGCGGTTTTGAGAATTTTCAACATTTGTTTTGACTAACCCTGCTTTAGCGGCCTAATACCGCTGTAGCCGGATCTCTAAATATAGCAGAAATTAATTTCACTACTATAATAATGTGTCACCCGCTATAGCGTCTTGCATGGGATATAAAGTCATAAATCTCCCAAAAAGTGTCCATTTTGCAACATACCCTCAAACCTTGACATTCTAAACCAACCCCTTCACACCAAGTTCGATACCAAGAGTTCTACTTACCCGAATTCACTTCCAAAAACTTCTATGGACTCTCTAATATCTTAGCAACAAGGAAAATAAACTCCACTTAGACGCTTCACCTAATCCTTTCCCCAGATTTTTCTCGACTTCATCTCACTCAAATTCCGTCCAAGCCTAGCCTAGCCTGAAATTTTTATCTCACTACTCCAAAAGTTATCTCCCTAATTTTCTTTCACTGATAGCCTCACCCATAACAATCGGAAGGTTCATTACACTTACATATATGCTCTATACTATTTTGCTATTAGTTGCTATATTTCTCTCCACCGTCGTTTTTCTTTTAATTATTGCTTTGATTTACTTGAGCCGATGGTCTTTATTCAGAAATAACATCTCTACCTTAAAGTGGTAATGATAAGGCTTACGTACACTATACTCTCTCCATACCCCATTTTATGATATTTCACTAAGTATGTTATTTTTTTTCTTCAATACCTTAACAAGTGAATATTTTGTTTTCTTTTAATTATTGCTTTGATTGACTCAATGGTCTTTCAGAAATAACATCTTTACCTCAAAGTGGTAATGATAAGGCTTACGTACACTATACTCTCTCCATACCCCATTTTATGATATTTCACTAAGTATGTTATTTTTTTTCTTCAATACCTTAACAAGTGAATATTTTGTTTTTCTTTTAATTATTGCTTTGATTGACTCAATGGTCTTTCAGAAATAACATCTTTACCTCAAAGTGGTAATGATAAGGCTTACGTACACTATACTCTCTCCATACCCCATTTTATGATATTTCGTTTTTTTTTTCCTTCAATACCTTAACAAGTGAATCTTATAAGGGCTCGTGTAATGACCCCACCAACAACAATGACTTCTCCATTGTCTTCACTAATGCTGGCTTTTTCCATACCCATTCCAGTGTTCTCTACAATGACACCATTAATGAACCCCATGGGTGGAGCTACGATGGTGTCACTATTTCTAGTTGGACACCATTCGTTGAGAAATTCGACGATGTATATCTACGTCAAATTTTACTTTCTATTGGTATATATACTATTTTGAATACCCATACAACAAATAGATTACAGTAGCGCAGTGGTGATGCATTGCATAATTCACACATGATACCAAGGTTTGAATTATGTTTCGTTCACTGTTTTAAAGAAATTGTACACAAATTCTATAGTGTTTAGAGCTAATTACATCTTATCCCTACTCTTTTTCAAATTAAAAAAATCCCTTAAATTTGGTGAAATTTAGATACGTCCCGATACATCACGTCTCAGTTTTGGATACATCACTCAATGTTTCGATACATCACGTGCGTCCTGATATATCACGATGTATCCGAGCGATACATCATATGTGATGTATCCAAAAACATGAGAGAGTAGATATTTTTGTAATTTTTTCAAATGATAGAAAATTTTAGAGAATATAGTAAATAAGTTAAGTATTTAGGTAATTTTTCATTTTTTTAAAATTTTAGTCTCCTTAATTCTATACTTCAAATCTATAACATCTTAAAAAGCGCAACTTTGATGTGAAATGAGTAATAGCTTGATGGCAATTGGGTGTTAAAGTATCCAAGAGTGAATCGCTATAGGATTACATTTTTTCTTGAATTTACTAACAAAAGTTTGAACACCCTTCATAAAATTTCTAGCTTCGCTATTGATGGAAACCAAAAAAAAATAAAAAATGCCTGAACATACATTTTGTGGGCTCCTTTTTATTTTTAGAACTAGAAAGCAATGACCCGTGCCAGCACTGGCCCAATATTATTAAGTATTACTTTTTTTTGTTAAGTTTGTATTTATGTGAAATTGGAGAAAAAGAAATTTGATGGATCGAATGAGGTGTTCTTTATGTAAAATGTTAATTTTTTTATATTTGATCAGTTAAAATCTTTGCAATATATTTTCTAGTTTTTTTTCCTTTTAAAATGAGGAAATGATTTCTATAATAGACGTATGAAAAAAAAAGTTAACACACGATATTCTACATTGATAATGCTTCCTCAATTTTCAACCACACCTCATCTTTACCCCATAATATGGAGCTCCCCCCCATCTTCATCCCCTCTACCACACACATCCCTACCCTCTACCTTCACCTCTTATAATATTTGTCTAAATTATAAAAAAAATACTTTTAGGATAATAATTTTTGTTAACCTATAAAAACAAGAATATAAGTAAGAAACATATTTATTTTCGTAGAAATTATTTCTAAAATAATATTTTTAATCTTAACAAACACATCATAAGTAATTATTAATCATATACTCATAGTATTGCATACTAAAAGTTGAGTACGCTCTCGATCCATGAATAGATGATAATTGTCAAATAATAAATTATTATACTCATGGAAACATTATAAGAGTAGATACTTAAAGCGACATTTTATACACATATAGAGTATTACTATTTATATATTAGCGAAAGATGATTCATTTTTTTCAATAGTCATCAATGTTCTTATTTTATTTTTTTTACCAAAAACATATTACGAAATAATTTTATTAATTATATTTTAAAATTTTAAATTTCAAATAAAAATATTTTTGTTTACTATTTTTTTTCTAAATTTTTAGCACGTTATATAATTATTTAATAATAGAATAATATTAAAAACAAATGACAAATCTTTATTAATTTGTTATTAAACAAGTAAAAAGGAAAAATGACCAATCAGTAAAGTGAAAAGGAAGAAAGAGTATATGACATGTGTTTATAAATAAAATTTTATTATTTAATTATGATTAACTAATATACATATTACTTCAATAATTTATTTAATTATAATTTATCTCCACTCTCACTTTTAATAATCCTTCATCAAATTCAACTGAAAAATATATGAAGTTAATTAAAGTAGGGTAATTTACACACTTTAAAATATTAATTTGGGTATAAAACAAATAATTATCTTTCACCAAATTAAAATGAAAATGAAAAATATATGGGGAAATTAGAGCACAATTGACAAGTGTTATGTCAATGCGTCAGTTTGAAAAGTTTAATGACCCCACAATATTCAATGACATTTCACCTTAGGGCATCATTTGTAATTTAAGAGAAAAATGTGACTTCTTTTTAGAGTTATTGATAAGGTCTAAATAAATAAGCATGAGGGATAACCCTTTTAAGCAAGCAAATCTTGCAAAGTGTTTTAAAGATCATAATACCCTCAATTTTTTTCCAAATGACTTAAAACTAACATGTTGAAACTCTCTCTTCTAATATATAGAAAAATGAATAAGAATCAACCCTTTGGCTTGCTTTCTTTTTTGATTTGTGGGTGGACATTTTTTTATTCTTAATATTTATCAGTAATACGTAACAGAAATAGTTCTTTAACGTACGACCACATTAAATAGAAATAAGGAAAAAATGTTAAAAATATCCCTCAACTTTTATTTATGAATTGACTTTACTTTTATCATTAAAATAAAGTTGTTCTTATCCTCATAGTTACTATACTTGTCACCCGTATCCCTCAATTGGATGAAAATTTTCAAATCAACTAAAATTACCCAATTTTTTTTTAAAAAAAATCGTCACCCTAATCTAAGTAAAGAATGACCCAAACAAATATACCCCATGAAAGATATTGGATTTTTTCTTGGGAGTGGAGTTGCAATTTGAACGTCAAAGAAGGCTGATTCACAATTGCCATTACTATACGGGTGACAGGTATAATAATGGCAAGGATAAGAACAATTTCATTTTTCGCTAACGGTAAAGTTAACTAATAAATGAAAGCTGAAGGATATTTTTGAACCTTTTTCCTAGAAAATAATAATAATTACTTATATATATTGATTGTGTATTTAAAATATTTTGAATTTACCTTTACGTAAGAAAAAGTTTAGCAAGATGTGGTGAAATTTCACTTGAAAAAAAAGGCTTGATATACTCCTCAACTTTACTATTTAGAGATTATATATCATTCGTTATAAAATTAACTCATATATACTATTATCATCACACAAATAGCCAAGTGGATCATTATCGTTGCCAAATAGCCTAGATATACCTTTTTTTTCGTCTAACATAACTTTAAAAAATAGTTTTTTAAAATTATTTATTAAAAAATATTATGGTGGCTATGACATATTGTTTTGACTCTTTTTTAATGAGAAATCAATTAATCATAAGGATACGACTCATGTTTGTGAACACGTTTGCATAGCGTAATATCCATTCTTTTAGATGAGTACGTAATTACTTAATTCACTTGTGACTTGTCCTTAATCCTTGTTTAACTTGTTTTAATTTTCCATTGACTAATCTTTAAATTAATCATTATTTTACGATTGGAATTAAACATGATCTTTAGCCTTTTCTTACTCTAAACTTGAGATTATGTAATTGTAATTATATTTCTAGTAAATAAATACATGATATCTACGCTTTAGAAACTTGTTAATCAATACAATATAGTATATTTTAATTACTGGCAGAATTAATTAGTATATATATACTAATGCATATAATATATTTGATCAAATACTTTAGTCTTTAATACTTAAATATACTATTATTACAAATTATACAAATATTTTCATCATTAAAATATTTTTCTCTTTCATATAAAGTGTGATTAAACTTAGAATTTGACAAATAGATTTTAATAATATCAAATGCTATTATAGTTATATAATAGTGATCGTTATAGTTGTAATGGACTCCTCCCTTAACTCGATGTCTCAAGTTTAAGTCCTAAATATGATTTTTTTTTTGTACGGAGCATTTTTCCCTGATTGAACCCTACGCAACGCGAGTTCAGAATAATTGGACTACAATATAATTACCGGATATTGTTGAAATGGAAAAATAAAATTAAAATAGTCGAGATCCAACACAACTTTGGATATCAGGAGTTTAAAATTATAACAAGATAGTCTCATTAAATAAAATAAATTTAATTTTTCAATTATTAGGAAATATTTAAGTGTCAAAATTGGCTTCAATTAAATCGGAATATTTCAAACAGTGGCAACTTCCGTGTGTAGCTCAAATTAGTCTCCATTTTTTCCGATCAGTTTCCGATCAACGATGAAGATCATGGTAGCCATCAAACGTGTTGTTGATTACGCCGTCAAAATCCGAGTTAAACCCGACAAGGTACATCTTCACAATTTTTTTCATTTTTTTTGGAATATATTTTGTTAAATTTCACAAAATTTGAACACTGAATTGATTGGGTATATAGGATTTATACAGTGGACCCAGTTGGATTAGGGTTTAAGGCTTAGTGAATTGATTTTTTTTTTTTGTTGAATTTTGATTTGAACTGTCAGAGTGGTGTAGAGACGAAAAATGTGAAGATGTCGATGAACCCATTTTGTGAAATAGCTTTGGAAGAAGCTTTGCGGGTCAGAGAATCGGGTTTGGCTTCAGAGGTGGTGGCTGTTAGTATTGGGCCAGTTCAGTTTACGGAGACTTTACGAACTGGGTTAGCTATGGGAGCAGACAGGGCAATACATGTAGAAGCGCCTGAGAATATTTATCCACTTACAATTGCTAAGATTCTTAAAGCTCTTGTTGATATTGAAAAGCCTGGTCTTCTTTTTCTTGGCAAACAGGTTAGCTTTAATTTAAAGATTTGAGCTTTTATTCTGCTTTTGTGTTCTGATCTGAATAACTTCCTGTTAGAGCTGAGGGTCTGTCGAAAACAGCCTCTCTACCCCATAAAGGTAGGGGTAAGGTCTACATACATACTACCTGGTATGCTGTTGTTGTTGTGAGCTAGTTCTTATATGGCAGATTACTTTAAAATCCAATGGTGGGTTTTGGATTAATCAGTATGTGTTGAATTCAAGTTATGTGATTGGTTAATTTGACTTAGGTGTGTGTTTGATATAGCAAAAACTGTTTCTCGTGGATAAATGTGAAGATTTTCTCTTAGGGAAGTATGCTTTGGATCATGTCCCGTGTTAGGTTAGGTGTAAAAGTGAGTGGCGTATGCTAATCGTACGATGTGGAAGATAAGGTACAATGTTAGTGTTTTGATGATATTCTTTTTTTTTTTTTTTTTTGATGACAAGGGAAACCCGACATATTTGTCTTAATTATGACTTAAGTATAAAAAGCGTCAAATATTTTAGAAATATGAATAAGGATATATAAAGGGGTAGATTAGTATTTACTAAAAAGATACAATGATTCATCTTTAGTGGTGGGGGGGTTTGAATTAGATTAAACCTCAAGATTTATTAACAAATAAACAAGTAATGTGCAAGTTAAAATAGTAAAGGGAAAGAAATGTTGGGCCCAAGTCTTGTTCCAGTACGCTTGGGCCAGTACTTGGGCTGTACTGGGTCTAATTTCTACTTTGGGACTTCGGCCCATTTTACATCAGTCCTAAGACTAACAAAATTTACCAAAGATAAATGGGCTTTTGGCCCAATTTCCTATCCTAAACTAACATGGAAAACTGATTTTTTTTCTTTGGCTTTTGACCCAATTTTCATCTGTCCTAAAACTAGTAAAATAATACAAAAAATAGATAGGCCTTTGGCCCAATTACAACACCATACAAAGCTGGAATTTTAGGAGGGCTTCTGGCCCATTTCTGCCAATATATACCGTGTATACACTTATTGTATATCGCTGTACCACATTGTATTCCGATGTATTTTCGGCTCTCGAGACCTGTTTAGTATTAAAGATTGAGATAGTGTCTAGGAGTTGGTTTAAGCTACTGATATGAAGTAAGAGCTAGAGATATCTGTAAAAGAAAATGAATTCTGCGGATAAGTCATTTCCCCTTTTTGGGGAAAAATATTTCTTTTGATGCAAAATTTCAACAACTAGGGTAATCAAGCACTGAAAAATGAGTTTATTAAGAAAAAAAATATAGTTTTGGCCATACCAAGCATGTCCTTAAGGTTTGACTGATGAGGTGTAAATGGATTGTTTTTTTTTTTTAGTGGAGTTGCTAGCTATCTGCTTTCTTCATTCTGCTTCAGTTATTCAAACTATTCTTCTTTAGTTTCTATCAGTTTGTTTGTCTAACGTTGTTACTTTTGTGTAGGCAATTGACAACGATCAAAACCAGACAGGCCAAATGGTTGCAGGACTTCTCAAGTGGCCGCAGGGAACATTTGCCTCTAAGGTTGGTATCATTTCTGCGTAAGGGTGTGCAAACTAGTTAAAGAGATCCGAAAATTGTGATTCTGCAATCTCTAATTGGTCTAAGTTGGTTTATATCACCTCTACTTTGATATGCCTATTTTGAGTATGTCTTGGACATTGCGTCCAAGCATCCAGGGCTTTCAAACTGATTCTTTCGTTTGTTTCTCTATATCTTCCTCTTGAGCACCTCTTTAATCCATGTGCTCATATTAAATCTAATCAGACAGAACACTATCTGTGTTTACCTTATTATCTCTATCATTTAGCTGTTTGCTTTATTAGACATGTAATCTTCAAATCAATGTTAATCTTACAATAGGATTGCCTGATCTCATGCAATCTGTACTTTTTTTTCATATCAAAAGAATTATAAAACAATCTGCAATCTTCCAAAGTTCATATTACTGTTTCAATTATGGTTTCTTTGCTATCATGTTCAGTTGGCTTGTTTAGGGCTGCAATCTCACTTTGATATTTCTGTTAGGTTGTTCTCGACAAAGCAAAACAGGTAGCTACAGTGGACAGAGAAGTTGATGGTGGTATCGAGACATTGTGTTTGGATTTGCCTGCAGTAATCACGTAAGTCTCAATCGAGTTATTACAAAGACTTGCATGTTCACGAAGAAAACACCTAGAAGCGTGTCTTCTGGATAAGAAAAAAAAAATGTGATTGTAGGTCTTTTGGGGCACATCTTAAAACAAATAGGATTTTAACTAATTTAATCTCAAATTAAAAGGCACAAGCTTCAACTCTTGTTTATATGATTGCTTTAGTTCTCTGATATTAAGTTATATACTTGACAAGTCGTGAGGAGGACTTCCACCAAAATAAATGTATTATCTGCCTCCATATTTTCCCCTTTGTTCAGTTTCCAAACTTTTTCTGCACCAGAAACAAATACTGCCGTAGTTTGGAAATGTGTACTGTCAAACTATTTAGTCAGCTTGATTATAAGAATGCAGTTTACTCTATTACATTTAGTTTATTTCACAGGTAAATGGT
Organism: Solanum tuberosum; assembly: GCF_000226075.1. Taxonomy (NCBI): domain Eukaryota; kingdom Viridiplantae; phylum Streptophyta; class Magnoliopsida; order Solanales; family Solanaceae; genus Solanum; species Solanum tuberosum. Next base: position 835,905 of record NW_006239103.1, read on the forward strand.
TAGATATCATAAGCAAGCCCGAAGTAGTCCTTAAAACTTTGGCCTCGTTCTAACTTCCATGTTATTTAATATGCTTATGACATCAATAACATTCCTAATACTGAGAAAAACTCTATGCTTGTTGCCGTTCAATGTTGAAGTGTCAATAGAATCAATCAACTTAGTTTTCCAGGAGGTTAGAGAAGCAAATCTTTTGATGTAGTGAAATTCCAAAAGACTAATTTCATTGTTTTCTTAGTGGTATGGGGCTTTCGAGGCTCGACCAGTGATAATATTGTACCATTAGGCCGATAAGTCTAAATCATAGCCACTGACAGGTGATCAAAACTATACTCAGCTACAATCTTATATATATAGATTGTCTTTGTGTCCTCTCTGCTCAAGTTGTTACCTTATTATCTGTGTACTTATGACTTCTTGATTGTTTTAACAGCACTGATCTGAGGCTGAATCAGCCACGATATGCAACACTCCCCAACATAATGAAAGCAAAGTCGAAGCCAATAAAGAAATTCACACTGCAAGACTTGAACGTTGAGATCAAATCTGATTTGGAAGTAGTTGAAGTAACCGAACCTCCCAAAAGGAAATCTGGTGTCATCCTTTCATCTGTGGATGAGCTGATTGACAAGCTGAAGAATGAAGCACGCGTAATTTGAGTACTCTAACTATCATTCCCTGAGCTGATAGACGATCTGAAGAAAAATGAAGCACGTGTAATTTGAGTGTGCTAATAGTTAGCTGCAAATTTCATCTCTTTTACACCAAATGTTTGACTTTGTAAACTTTCAATAGTGGGAGCGCCACCCCCGAATGGGACCTGCAGAGCGCGATCCAGATTTAGTCGGAGCTTCAATGTCGGCTCCGGACACCGGGTGGGAAACCAAAAAAAACAACAACAATGATTCACATAATGGAAAATATCTCTTATTTTCTTACATTTGGAATGAATCTTTTTGTTTTTTCCCCTTTTTATTAAAGCTAGAGATTCTTATGTACTATTTTCAAGAGAATATTTGGGATTGTAAGTTGCTTTAGGGGTGTGTTCGGTACGAATGAAAATGTTTTTCATAGAAAATAAGTAGATTTTCTAATTAATTTGTATTTGCTATGTAATAAAAAAAATCTTATCCTAAAAACGTTTTATATACAAATACTATGGGAGGGTGGGGGTGAAGGTGTGGAGGGTAGAGAAGTCGCAATCTATAATCAATAATGATGGCCAAAGGGTGCCACTCCTAATTCCTTTAGAACACTCAACTTTAGTTTTACCAATTAAAATACAATTTCATTTTGAAAGTATTATCTCCATTCACTTTTACAATTCAATTTGAAAAATAATATTTATTTTCTCTATTTCTTTTAAATTGTTACAGTTTTCTTTTTTAAAGTCAAACAATATGAATTTTGATTTTTATTTTAATTGTCAATACATTTTTCTTTTTAAAAAATAATTTATCTAATGACGTGGCCGAATCATAATTGAACATGTGTAATAAATGGTTTTGCAAACTCGAAACTGTTTTTGGTTAACAAATAATGACATAGATGAGTTTTCTCTCAAACGAAAATGACATAGATAAATCAAATTTTTAAAGGATGTCATCGATGAGCCTTTTATCAAAGTTCGATAACATATTTGAATTTTTTCTCTTTTATAATGAACTAAATAATATAGTATTCATATCCTTATAAAAATTACTAATAACCTAATTCTTAGCTACTATAAAATTGTCAAATCAGAATTAATTGCGAAAATTCATCACTGAAAAGTGAAAATTGATAATAAAGAATAACAACGATCAACTAACTATTTTTGATATAATTGGATGACCATTTTTTGTATATACTACTTGCTCAGATCAAATCTCTAAATTATTTTCTTAATATAAAAGTTTGACTAAAAATATCTGGTCAGAACAAGACCAAATCATAGACTACATGTATTTCAAGATGATAACATCCAGCTTGATATCTAATACACCCCCATTAAGTCACATGCCAAAATAGTTACTACCGACAATTTAATATTCTCTAATTCAAAATATTAAAAAATTTACAAAATCTGAATTTTCCCTATAAATAGAAGTCAATCCTAAGCAAAGAAACCACCACAACAGTGACATAGTCATTTGATCCCTCCCAAACAAACACATTTCTCCTTCTCTTTAGCCATGAATAGAAATAAAGTTAAATTTATTTTTGTTGAAAGTAAACTGACAAAAAAGTCTCATACAAGAAAAGATAGAAAGAGTACTTGAAAAAGTCTCATGAACTAACACATTTTGTAGTATTGAAATGACTACAATAATCTATAGTCCTTACCACAAAGTGAGCTAATTTCTTGAGCTTTTTTCAAGAACATATTCTGTCTTTCTTTATAAATCTTCCTTATCAGTTTTATTTTCAATGAAAGCAAGCTTTACTTTCTTTTTAGCTATGACTAAAGAGAAATGTGTTTTTTTGGATGTGGATCAAATGGTTATGTTGTTGAGTACTTCCTTGCTTATGTTTGATTCCTATTTGTAGGGAATGATGACTCCATGACAGTTATTTCATCCACTTTTACTAAAAGATCTCATCAATCGTTTCATCAGGTGGCTCATTTGAGGATTCCTCCTCAAATGGTTCCTCTTTTTTCTTTACAAATTTTTCCTCTAGTGGTTTCATAATTATATTTGGCTTGGTAAAGGTAGTATAAGCATCATGTCGATTGTAGTATTAGCATTTTCATATAATCAATGTATTTTGATATCATTTGTGTTTAGGTGATCACACCTTATTGTTGTGTTATGATTTCTTGTTGTCACGATCCTGATCTGTTGTGCATAGCTTTCATGATTAAAAATCAAAATCATAATCACAGACCCCTCCAACCCCCTAGAATTTGAAATTCGTGTATCAAAAAATTTAAATCCTCTAAAAAATGAAGACGCAACTCCAAAATAAATATAGTTTTAAGTCTTAAGAATTGACGAGAAGAAAGGAGGAACCCATAATAGCCTAAAGCATGCAACTCACCCTTCGGTTTAGAAAACGCTAGTATTACAATTGTGGTCGCAAAACAGCCGCTGAAATATGTTAGTACTCTACAAAAAAAGAGTAAGCGTAGTATCAGTAGACAAAATTCACAGTGTCCATGTCGAATCATTTGTCAGTTCCAATTATATAAAATATGAACATGCATGTAACTACAACTTAATAAAACATATAACATACAATTATAGCCACAATCGTAAACATAACCCGAATTTCCAGTCCTCACCCTCAATTGACATTTACAATAAACATGAACAACTTCATTACAACAAGTCAATTTGGCATCATATCAATATGAAATAAATTATAATTTATAGTACTTTTCATATAGTTTTTGAATATCTAAATTTTTATTTTAAAATATCAAATTAATGTAATCTATTTTATCTTTAAAAATTAGTCAAATTAACTCTTAAAATATGAAATATGACAACTAAAAAGAGTAGATGATCCTAATTTATTCTTGTTACTTAACTAGTCATTTTCCAAAAAATTATTATTCTATTTATTTCTTTTCCAGGTGTGTCAAGTTTAAGTCAAACAATCCATTCTTAACTTTTAGACCAGAAAAGAAAAAAAAAAGAAATATTGGAAATATCCCTGAACTTAATACAAATTATTTGGTTTATTCTTGAATTATTGACCGCCTTAAAAACACCCTCTACTTGACTAACTAAGTTTAAATACACCCTCGATCTGCCGCATAGCATAGTAAGTGGCCTCAAACTCTTGTAGAAGTACGAGACTCTTAATAAAAAGTCGAGAGAAGTGTCGAAAACACCCTGTTTGCAACAAACTTTAAACATATGGAAAATAAATAAACCACACAAATAAAATCTGAAGAAACATGATTTTATTGATCAAGATATGCGGGTATAATTCTGTTCCTCCCTTGATTCTACTCTCCTAAGACTTATCCATGATTCGAGGACCGCTAGTGGGGTATTTCTCGAACTAGGATAATTTAGATTTGACCTCTATAGGAATATTCCATCAATTTGCAGAATATTCGAGATCTTGATCTTTAAAATTACCCAAGAGTTTATGGGATATTTGAGATGCCTTTTAAGAGAATTTTGTACCTTTTTTATAAGTGTGAACTAGAGTTTAGGGTTGAGTAGCCCTCCAAAAATCCTAATTTGAGTTGAACACAATTTATAGAGTCCCAACTCGAATTGAACACATCTTGTAGAGTCCCACAAAATTTCAATGTCTACACATTCCTAATCTTGACGAGAATTTAGGGATGTATTTTATTCATGTTGCAAGATCGGGTGTGTATTAAAATTTCGTTAATCAAATTAAGAAGTGTTTTCAAGACTATCATAGTTTGATGATGAAACTAATAATTCGCAATGAGTTAAGGGTTATCCTTTTTTTCTTTTTTCCCATCACGTCACATTGGAAAATGCGGCGCCACCAATAATTGGACGATCCATACTGACACGTGTCGAACAATTATTGGTTGCCTCTTCCGCCTCCGAATCATGACTTGTGACTCCTCTTTTTCCATCTGCCGGCATCGTCATCTCAATCCTTTGAAAACTTTTTCTCCAGAATTTTTTTTTCTATTGAATTTTAATCTCTAAATTTATCCAAATTCGGTTTAGTTTTGATTCGATTTGTCTAATTTCCCTTTTTGTTGGTTTGATTTTTCGAAATGGATCAATTTGATTCATTTCAAGATGTCAATTGGGACCTAATTGATATCAACAGCTTTATAGATGAAGAAGCGCCGATAGATTTCTTTTGGAACGATCAAACCCAGAATTTGAGGTATTTTTATTCATATCTAAAGCTTTGTTTTTATAATTAGATTGTAAAAATTTAATCTTTTTGATCTTTTTTTTTGAGCTATGGTTGTTTGATTTAATGTTAGTGCAGATTAATCTTGTTGGGTCTTTTTTATACGGCTTGATTTTCAAGTTTATAAAGGGACGATAACATATCGAGTGTAATTCCATAAGTGGGGTGTGGGGTAGGGTAGAATGTGCGCAGGTCTTACTGTATCTTTGTGGTATAGCGAGGCTGTTTCTAATAGATTCTTGATTCAAAAGTGTAATTTTAAGTTTATACAACGCAATAGCATACTCAATGTAAGTTCATGAATGAGGTTTGAGGAGAGTAGGATGTAGCAGACCTTACCCCCTACCTTTGTGGGTAGGGAGGCTGTTTCTGATAAATGCTCGGCTCATAAGTATAATTTTCAAGTTTATACAAGGACAACAACATATCTATTGTAATTTTCAAGTTTATACAACCACAATAACACATCTAGTGTAATTTTATAAGTGGGGTCTGGGGAGGGTAGAATGTACCCAAACCTTACTCCACATTTGTTGGGGTAGGGAGGCTGTTTCTGATACACTCGATTTAAAAGTGTAATTTTCAAGTTTATACAACAGCAACATACCTAGTGTAATCCCGTCTGGGGAGGGTAGGATGCATGCAGATCTTACTCTACCTTTGTTGGGGTAGACGGTGGAGTGGTAGTTTCTGATAGACTCTTGGCTTAAAAGTGTAATTTTCAAGTTTATCGTGTAAAAATTTTGATCTTTCTTTATTGGTATTAAGATATGTTTATTCAATTTATCTCTTAATACAGCTTGATTTTGGTGGGGCATTTTTTATTTGAATTTTATATGGATTAATAATCTGTCCTGATTTTTTCATATGCTTTTATGCTGGCGAGTTCTCTTGTTGATTAGGTTTATCACTTGCTACAGCATAATCTTTGTGGTTTATTTTTCTTAATGTTATTTAAAAGAACCTTTCATGCATGTTAATTAATCTTGCTGGTCTAGATCCAAATAAATCTTATATTACAAGTTCTTGCATGTTTTTATCTCGAGATGCCAGATTGTTTGCTAGTTTATGGTTTAATTTCTCATCTTTTCATATGCTTGATGTAATGCTCATTAACTCATTTAGGTGTAACTGACGAGCCGCCCCCTTTTCTCTGCTTTTCTGCTAGAGTTGCATTCCTTTCCATCTTTTTTTTGGTTAAATTTTAGTGTTTGTTCAGTATGATCTGATGCATTTCTATAGTCTATGTTAAGAAGTGAAAAATGATTTGTTTTTTTGTTGTTGTTAGAATTAAGGTTGTCTAGAATGCTTCAGGATATAGGTAAAAATACTGTATTAATGCATGAACTTGTGCTTTCCTCTTTTTATTTTTCCCTTTGAAATCACTCAATCATATCAGGTAGCTTTCTATTTAATCTTGATGTGAAGAGCTAGAAAAGCTTTTTACTTTTGAAACTGATCGAAGGAAAAGCTTGATTAGATCATAAGATTATATGCATAGTTTTAGGAAAAAACATGCAAGTTTATTGTTCACATGTATCTTGTTGCGAGAGGAAACATTCAATCATTTCCATAATAATCTCATTGTGCTCCTCAAATCCTTTGTCCTATTAGATCAGAGCTGAACCTTGGCCTTCCTGAATTTCCTTTTCTTCCTCTTATTGTCTTGTCATTGTTCAGCCTTCCTTCACCTAACTTCACTTCTCTCCTGGAATGATCTCTGGTACCACATTATATTCTCCTTCACTTGATGTTAGGAGAGATTTTACCGCAGTAGAGGAATTGTGTAGGACATCATGAAATCTGACAAGTTCTGATTTGAATAGTTTCTAAGTCACTACCTCCATTTGTTGCATGAGAACATAGAAACAAATAATAAAGGTGGGAAATGCTTATGATCTTTTCCCCACAAGCATTTCTCATTTGGTTGTCTACACACTTTTTCTCTAATAGCTATAGCTCAAGGATAATTGAAGAAAAGTGGTCTTTTCGAGAATTTTACTAATTCGATAGTTGAACAAAGTGAAAGGGAAAATTTCCATCCGGATATTATTCTCCCCCCAAGGGCTGGTCTCTTACATCAATTTGTCGTGTTTAAACTTGATGATATAGGCCTTGTTCCATAAACCTAGTTTATAAACTTGTTTGTATCTCATTGGTTCTTGGGCTGCAGAACTGTAGCAGAACTTGAGGCACCTCTCAGCAGTGCTGCATTTCAGGAGTGCATAGAGACAGAATACCCTCGGAAAAGGTATTTATAATGTATAAAATTCTAAATATATCAGTGTCTTCCTTAAAAAGGTGGAAAATTATGCATATGCTTGGTATATTTCATGAGAATGACTAGCTTTTCCAGGATCACGTTAATGGAATTAATATGCTGATGTGTTAGACATCATATGTGATAATTTAGTGAAAGGAGAAGGAAATTTCTCATCTTCATTCTCGATGAACTTGCTCTAGCTTTCAATTATCATCTAGCTTTGTCTTTGATATTCTGGCATACCATATGTGAGATTGAACAGATTTATTCAATTAGGTAACTTTTTTCCACATTTTTGCCTCTTAATGATTTTAATGAAGTATATTTATCTCTGATTTGAAGAAAATTGTTAAATCTTTCTTATTAGCCATAAGCAGTTACAGGAGATAGAGATAGAGCATGCTCGTTAAATTCTTGCCAACTTATATGCTTCTTTTGCGAATACATAGTTTATCCTGCATCATTTCTTCAAAAATCTTGCCCAGCTTATATGCTTCTTTGATGATTACATAGTTTATCCTGCATCATTTCTTCAAAAAAATTTACCTTCTAAAGAAAAAAGTCTTAAAGTCATATCTTCAATTGTGGGTATTCAGCTACTTTCTTTTTAGATAAATGGATATTGGCTACTTCCTTGATTTCTGAATTAGCAGAAAAAGCTAGTTGCTTTGCACTTTACCCCCTTGTAGACTTGCATAGTTTTATGTGAGCATTGACTTTTTATGGACTTGATTATCCTGAATCATGCATGTGCTGGAGATTTCTTCTCTTCAAAGTGGATGATGGACCTGTAGAACAATTCATTATAGAAATGGGAGGGAGCGGGTTCCTTGGTTTGATTTTTTTGTGTAAATTTTAGTACTGCTTTATAGTTTATCAGGTTATGAAAACGTAAGTGATTTCTACTCGCAATTCTCTTACCAAGTATTTTTTTTGACAGAGGTCGTAATGAGTCTTGCAGCAAACAAGGGAACAAAGCTTGCCGTGAGAGATTAAGAAGGGAAAAATTGAATGAAAGGTATTGCCATGCTCATCTGAATTCTTGTTTTCTCTCTGCATTCAAAATTAGGTTTTGTCTACTATTTTCTACCATACGCAGCAACACCGATAATGTAGATAAAGCATGGATGTAGTTCATTGCAATTTTATAGCTGTCTTGTTCTCTGCTGGCTTGGGAAGTCTTACAAGACTTGGAGCTGCCATTGGTATAAGTTCTTCTAAGTATAGCTAAGAGTATCCAAAAAAGGTCATTATTCTGTAAGTAGGGTAGCCATTATTGTTACTGAAGAAAGAAGAGAGGCTCTTACAAACAGAATTATCATTTTTTAAGTGGCACTTAAATCACTTTAGTGTCAGTTATATTATGTCCTTCAAATGAAAATTAGGTGTTCTAAATCAATCTATTTGAATCTTGTCGAGACAGGTTTTCAGACTTATGCTCTGTTCTGGAACCCGGGAGACCTGTAAAAACAGACAAAATGGCCATACTTGGTGATGCCATTCGTGTTCTAAACCAGCTGAAGACTGAATCTGAGGAATACAAAGAGATGAACCAAAAGCTTATGGAAGAGATTAAGACTTTGAAGGTTAGAAATGATTTTGTTGAAAGGCTGAAGTAGCTTGTAAAATTTACGGTGACTGGCAGTCTTGAGTACTAACTCTTGAAGGGAATTAGAGGAAATTTTGGCTTGGTACTCTTGATTTCTTGAATTCCTATCTCTGATGCCCAGTGTACAATCTCACAGACAAAATCTTTTCTTATAAATAGGAAGAGAAGAATGAACTTCGTGAAGAGAAACTTGCACTGAGGGCTGACAAAGAGAGGATGGAGCAAGAGTTGAAAGCTACGGCTTCTCCAGCAAGTTTTATTCCACCTCATCCAGCAGCATATCAGCCGGCTGTAAATAAGATGGCTGTTTTCCCTAGTTATGGTTATGTGCCAATGTGGCAGTATCTACAGCCATCTTCGCGGGACACATCTCAAGATCATATGCTCAGGCCTCCTGCTGCTTGAGAATCTTGCAAGATAATGTATGGCATTTCCCCCTCCATTCGTGTAAATAGTGGCAACATATTAGTCTAGTTTTTACTCTCTTAGTCATCTCTGCCTCCTTTGGGTTTCCTCATTTTCTCGATATTTAATTTGAGGGAGGAACATGTATGGCAGATAATTTCTCTAGATGGAATTGGATTTGATTGACATCTGCTACTTTTGCCCGTTTAGCTCCTGCATTTTTGTTTGTCTCTTGCAATAGGTAGACATTCTAGTTTTTGCGTATCCAAACTATGTGGTACTACTGATTTATGAGCTTTTATGGATTCTTTATGATGCTGCAGTCAAGGGAATATCAATCCCAGGATTTCCTGGGGTATTTCAGTGACGTTTAGAACTAATTAACTGTGCGTAGGATTTTGTTTTGTCATATGGAGAGCTCCATTTACTGGTCAGGATTGGTGAACATCTTGATGCTAGTTAGTTGAATTGTGTGTGATTTGTCTAGTCTCTCTGCACTGGACAGAAATATGAATGATATGGGCTGCTGTTTTAACCTGCCACATCTTTCATAATTAATTGAACATCCAAACAAAATAAAAGAAAAAAAGAGTCTTATCTCTTCTGTACTTTGGAGGTGAACATATAACCCTTAATAATCTCTCTCTTAGGAGGTGTCTCTTCTTTCACCTTGTTCATCAGATGAATCCATATCTGCTATTCGTAACACATTCAGGTTGCAGGTAAATCTCTGTTTGACTATACTCGATTTATGTCTATTATTGTTTTACTTCTAGCATACTACTTCAGATTAGGCATGCAAGTCATCATGTTTCCCACCACATAAAGGAGCAGAGACTATCAAGGTTCTGCACTAAATTTGTCTGCATCTGATGTGAATTTCTGCATCCTAGGGTCTTCGTGATGCACTTCGTTAGTTGTGGAGCATTGCTCTTTCTCTTTCATTTCTGGTTGCTGATCTTCTTTTCCCCACAAAAGCAAGTACAGTCCAATAATGACAATTACTGCTCCAATGATGCTGAAAATGTTCAAGGAGGGTATTATAGTGCATGAATTTGATTCCCTTCTTTCCCAAAGAACAACATAAAGTGGAAAATGTTTTGCATTTTCCTGTCCTTCCTGTTTGAAGGACAAGATGGTAAGATTGCTTACCTGCCCGTGTAGAGCTTTTCACCAAGGACGAAATATGCTAGACCTGCAACTAGTACGGTTGAGAGTGGGTTGAACACAGTTACGAAAACTGGTCCCTTTTGTTCAGTGCACCAGAGTTGTATGTACACTACTAAACCAGAGATCACTATTCCCTATTCCAGTTACAAAGATTCTTATTAAAAGGTGCAAGTTCTAAATTGTTTTAGAGAGAAACTATTGGACTTGGACCCTTCTTACCCCATACAGAGTAGACCAGAAATCAATGTTGAAACCCATGGTCCAAGCTGTTCGTTTGTGTTTTACAATTACTGTGTAGAAAGCTGATTGTGCTGCACCAACAATGCTCATCCATGTAGTCAACGATAGTTGTGCTGGATATCTTTTCAAAGTGTAAGCCTGAAAAATTCCAGTGTAAGCTTGTGTGTGTTGTGTGGAGATCTCTCCTCAGAAACAGTAGTTAGTTCCTATATAGATTACTAGAGGAATCTGCATAATTCATGCAAGTCTTATGTTTGAACGTTTATTTTGTTGAGAATACAATTTCATGATTCATGATAGCTAATGTTGTATAGGAAGAGTTTTGGTGAAAAACCTGCATGATGTACCATATTGACCACGTAATGCAGCTAGCAGCAGTGAGGATCGAGCCTTTTAACCAGTTCTCATGGATAACACCATTCCCTCTGTGGATGTAGATGAGAGGATGTCCTAAGCTTTTCATAACAGGTCCTTTGTATAATGTCATGCTCATAACCCCAGCCAAGGAAACCAAAGTTCCTATGATTTTTGCTATTCCTCTAGGATTTCGAATGTTAGCATCTTCCAACCTACACCAAGAAAGAGCATCTATGAGCTGTGATTGCAGACTTGCAGTCATATCCTCTTCATTGTATTCATGATGGAATTGTATGTGTTACCTGAGAATAACTGCTAGTACAAATGTTAAGGCAGCTATAGTGTTGATCATCGAGGCAAGAAGAGTCGGAGAAGTGTAGTTCAAGCTCACAAAGTACATGTTCAGTGTCAAACTCATTCTGTTATGAAGGATATACTGTTAATATTCCTCATCAAACAACATATGAAAATTTGATGTTTGATAGATCTTACCCCAGTAGAGAGAGTACAAAGATCTCCAACAGCAAAGCTATAGTTAACTTTGGCCTTGTCTTTCTGCAGAAATCAACAGAAACATCAAGAAAACTGCATCTCTGCATATTTTTGCATTGGAAATGACTTTGTGATTTACCTTTCAAGAAAATAGGCAAAGGGTAGCATAGCAAGACCGGCAACGATATGCCGATAAGTTATGTAGACATGAGGATTCATTCCATGATTGAAGGAAGCTTCAGTTATGAAGTACAAAAAAGTGTAAGCAATTTGAGCCAAAACCATAAGGATGTGAGGCTTGAACCTCTTGTAAGTGCCTATGCTAGTCCCCATAGCTATCAATACTTTTGTTCTTCTATGACTTCAACTAAACTCCAACATTAAGCTGTTCATATAGAGACAACTGTAGAACAATGGGATTAGATACCAAAATATTTGTTCATAGTATCTTGTTCTTATTCATAACCTGACAACATCCTCAACACTGAAAGATATATTCACTTATTACAAGTATATGTCTTTCAGGAATAGAATGTTATAGTACCTTACTGACTCTTCAAAAATATCAACAGGTACGTATCAAACTTTTCAAAAGTAGTGTATTTTTGGAGAATCTTACAACAATGCAGCATCGAAAGTGAAGAGTATGTGCAACTTAGATTGTACCTAACTATTCTTGAAGTTTAATAGAAAAGAACATGTGATCCATGCTACACTCAACCATATCTAAAAAATCAAAAGGAGAAGAATATTGTTTTTAGAGATGCTAATTGGATATGTATTTGATGCTAATATCAATAATATTCCTAGCACCAACAAATATCCTTCTTGGTGATCAATATATTGTTCAACAACAATAACTACATTTCAGTTCCAAACAAGTTTGTAAACTAGATGAATCCTCATTTATCATGTTGTTTCATTTAAGTCCGCGTAGAAAAAAGTATTCTAGGATTAAAAATGTACTATTAATGCTATAAAAACTAGACCATCTTAATTATAACATAATAACAGTGGGAATGACAAATTCCCCCCACTCACTATGCAATTATGGCACTAAACCAGTAAACTGAGTCTTCAATCTATCCAACCCTTAATGAAAAAGTTAAATTGAGATGCATGCAAACTGATCCCCTTAATGAAAAAAGTTAATTGAGATGCGTGCAAATTGATCTGAATTTGAATTTTATGGATTCAAGTTCGCGATTCTACTAAGATAGTTACAAAGCCAAACAACATAACTATGATCCATGAACATTGTTGAGTAAAACTGTAAGACAAAAAAAATCTTCCTCAATTAACTTCAAATGATCGATTACAGTTTCTTCTGTACGGATGATAAAAGAAAAATAAGCATTCTGTAGTATCAGTATACAAAATGAATACTCTATTTTTCCTAATTTTTTCCCCTATTCACACTTCAAAAATTGGACAGTGACGAAATACAGCAGCAACAGATGAATGCAGCACCCTGTTGAGTCGTCTAACCAGCAGCCCATATCCAAAACATAATTAGAGAAGATATAAAAATCGATATCCAACTGAGGAAAGCAAACGCAACGGATAACTGGAACTTGGTGCATTCCTCGCCGAAACTGCAACTTCCCAAGTCATGAAAGTACAACACTGCTACGCCAGCTGAAGAAGCAGCTGCAGCGAGCGATAGTAATCCTGTACACTGCAAGTAAATTCATTCCAGAGAGATCGATAACAGATAATTAGTAAACGATATGTTTGTTGTGTACTATTAAAGAATACTGTTATACAGCAGAGACTAACCCAGTCTCCAACTACGAAGAGGCTCAGTAAAACATGATTGTGAAAAGACTTCTTCTTTGCCAAGAAATAGGCATCCAAAAATGCAAGTCCAGAGCTCCAGATGACTTGCAAAGCCATTGAGGCTATTAAGTAGCTGCAATAATGACATGTATATGAAAGCCATCAAATTTTAATGTTTTTAGTTTTATAAGAATGGTAAAATCTTGGAAAATGACAGAGCAATCAATTCGACATGTTGACAGAATGCAAGACATGCATGAGGCACTGGTGTCTTTTAATATGTTATAACTTGCAGAATGAAGAGAAGCTAGTTCATAGTTCAAGGGAGAGCACTTGCTGGAAGACACAAGGAGTCCCGAGGTTATAAAATAGCCATTAGTGCTTTATGAAGGGTCATTTAATTATTTTCCCTACTTGTGGTTGTTTCTTTGTTTTCCTCTCTTTGTATAGTGTTTTCACTAAAAAAATATTGGTTAAAAAGTACAGGCAAAAGACTCGATTGAATGATCCATGTCAAGCCTTATACGAGTCAAAAAGGCATTTTAGAAGCTTTTATCCCTTCACTAAATTTTAAAGCTTTATTCACGTATGGGTGATTTCTGATCTTTGGAACATGTTCTTATGCATTATTGGGTTGAAATGGGTCATGCCACAGACCATAAAAGACGCACATATGAACTGAAGAATGCTGAGAGAAGATGAAACCATCAAAAGGATCTGGTTAATGATCCCTGCTGCTATCTTCTGGAGCATTTGGAATGAGAGTAATAGGAGGTGTTTAGAAAATGAGATCAAATGAGTTAATTGGGCTTATACTCTGACCTACATTGTCAGATAGAAAAATCAGAAAGTATGACAGCTAGAATTCAGGCATGATTAAGAACTAAACTGCTCCGTTGGGAGTCATCTCTAAAGTCAAATACTGTAAGTGCTTTTAGATTAGGTCTGATGAGGTCATTATGCCAGAAAAGGACAAGGCATATTTCATTTCATTGGATATACATGGGCATACAATGATTTTTAAAAGGCCAGCTAAGACTTTAATAACAGTTTGGACATTTATAAGGCTCTATAGCGAGTAGTCACTTGGATCAAAAGAACAATTTTTCTTCTTCTTGATACCGTGAACCCCATCCTCAAAACTCACTACTGAGGAGCCAAAGAGTGGCTTTTCCTAGTTTGCCCCATGGCGACTTGAACCCCCCCACCTCATGGTTGTAAATGTAATACCCTTTCCACTTGGCTATCTCTCCCTTGTTGGATCAAACAACATTTTTAACTGGATTAAGACACAGAGGATACAATTACAAATTCAATTTTCCTTTACTCGTTAGATACAGGTAAAACATTACAATGTTAAACCTTATGAATATCCAGGTAAAACATGCTCTTTCAACAGATAATGCAGTTCTGGGTACAGATATGCCCAGGAAAATGCTACTATTTATATATTTTTCAGATAAAGATCAAAACGCCAAAAATAAAATAAAAAAATTAAAAGAAAAAAGGTTATTTGCTGAACCTAATGGCAAAAGAGCTATATTAAGAGGAGATAACTTTGTTATCCAAGGTTAGCCACTCCTTTTCATTTGAACCCATAAGAAAAGAGATATGAACCAATTATTATCTTGTTTTCTGGGAATTTGGATAAGGAAATTGAATCATTGTTGTTATGTTAATCAAGACTAGCATCATCCCTAGGAATTAATGGAGAAATTGTTGAAAGTTCTGATATAGCCTTCTTGTCATGAGTCATGAAAGTGTGTGGGTTTTGATATTGAATCATTGAGTTATGTTTAGACTAAGACAGACGTAGATCCTTGAGAAGTGGCTAGTAATAGTATTAAAACCAGGTTGATATGCTAAACAGTAGGTCGAGAAATTTTTGTTGGCTTCACAGACTGTTGTCTTGCTGATAAATAGAGAGAAAGATTTCAATGTTGCAGCAACAATGAAATGAGCAGAAAAGATGGGTGAGAGTTGAGATAATTTTGGTATGTAAGTTGAATGTTTGATTGCACACAAGCTCGAACATTGAAACATGAAATGAGTGCTTGGATGAGTACATTATCGCTTGGACTTCTAGTTCAGGAAGTGACTTTCATGGTTAGACGCCTAGACCATATGTATGATACTCTTGTAATGATTTTCAGATGAGAAAGTTAAAGAAAAGACCTACCGAGAACTCGTCTCTCCGAGATCAAATGTATGAGTGCAAATCATTAGGGGTGTATGAGTGCTTCAGTTATGCCTCTTATTTCAATTCTTTGTTAATTTTGCATATGTGAGCTTTCCAAAAACATAGTCCGTCCAAAGCTTGGACAACTGAGGAAAGCTAGGTTGGCACTCATTGTATATATAATCAAACTACAACTAATCCTTGAATAGAGCAGAACGAATAGAGTAGTGGTAGCCCGATAAAATTTAGGATCAAGGTCTAGTTGATCATATATGAGGCATGGTTGATTGTCCTTGAGGAAAGAAATAGCAAGGATGAAACTGATCTTCGTAAGGTTTTAAACCTCAGTGAACATGAAGCATTTGAAACTCATCAAATGTTTCCTGGCACTAGACTTCTTTCTGCTACGCTGGACATCACAATGATTAGTGACTATCAAGGTAAACACTCTTCCCGCAGCCTACAAACTAGCAAAACAATGACAAGAACTGCATCAAGATTTAAAAGAAAATAGAATTGACTTAGTTGACTCTACATTTATATACTGATCCAAACATGCATTACTCACCAAATTCAAGGTCCACACAGGAGAACTTAGCGAATTACACATGTTTCTTTGTTCAGCTTAGACCCTAAAGCCAAATATCATATTCATGTAGGAAAACATTACAAACAGTTGCTGGCACAACAATAAGTATGATAAAAAACTTTTGAGGACTCATTGTTCAGTAATTTTCTTCAGGATGCATATGTTATTTTCACCACTAAATAAAGAAATACTAGGATTGATCAGATAACAGAGAAATGCCATACCACAATCTATTCCCAACAACAGAATAAAACTTGAATTTTGCACTTCATTCATCCCAGAAACCACAAATTAGTTAATCAATACCAGTAAATTACACTAACAAAAATAAATGCAAAATTGAGAAAAGGAAATGAAGAAATACCAAAAAGCTGTGACATTGAAGAAACCTTTAGAGGTAACCATTGAGGCAATTGCACCAGCAGCAAAAAAGCACTGAGCCATCCTCAGAAAAAGCCCAGTTAAAGTACCAGGTGTGCCAGCAAAATCCTTCATTCTATCTCCTCAAACTGAATCAACTATTTACCCTTCTTGATAGGTTTAAAGCAAAAACCCAACAAAGCAAAATTATCCAAAGAACCTTTCTTTAACCATTTTTGAAGCAAAATCAAGTACAAATTGTATTCTTGATTAATCAACTACCAATTACAGCAACTTTCCAACAAAAAACTGAAGTATAGCTACAACCCCACCTTCAAGAATTACCAAAGGAATGTACCCTTTTTGAACAAGAACAAAAAAACAACACCAACTAAGAAAAAATTATCCAAAGAAGCTGTCTTTAACCATTTCTGAAGCAAAATCAAACATAAAGTTGCAATCTTGATTAAGCAACAACCAATTACTATGACTTTTCAACAATAAACTGAAGAATCAAGAAATCACAGTTACTTGCTACACAACCTCTTTTAAGGAAAAAGCCCCAAAAAGGCACCCTTTTTAAGCAAGAAGAAAACAAGAACAGCAAGTTACTTCAAAGATTTTGATATCCCAGATGCTAAAATCCAAAAATCTGATGAGAATTTGCCAATTCTTGGAAAAGGGTTTGATGACAAAGTGATAGAAAAGGGTGGGGTGTTTTGTGGAGGGGGTGGGGTGTGGGATTTGGTGGATGAAAGAAGAGAAAACAACTAGCTGGAAACTGGATTATTCAATCACCAGAATTTTCTAAATTGATGGGTAGAGTAAAACCACAAGCCACATTTTTGTCAAATGTTATTACATGGCACTTTCCCAATTAAAGAAATTTAAAATTTAAAAAAAAGATAAGAGACTTTGTTCACATCAACTTTAATTTCACACCTTGAGACAATTGTTGGAATTTGGAACTTGCAATGACCAACCATTTTTTTCCTTTGGGGTGGGGGTGGGGGTATGTGAAGTTTAAAAATATGAATATTTTTTGCAATGTTTCAAAAATTATCTTTAAAAATAATATATTTTTGTGAATTTTCCCCAAAGAAGTGAGACTCAACATAATAAAATGTTTATAATGTTTATTAAATATTATTCTCCAGTCCCATTTTATATGTCATTCCTTTCTATAAATAGCTAGACCAAAATACTTGCCATTTTATAAA
The DNA here is from genome assembly GCF_000226075.1 of Solanum tuberosum. Lineage (NCBI taxonomy): Eukaryota > Viridiplantae > Streptophyta > Magnoliopsida > Solanales > Solanaceae > Solanum > Solanum tuberosum. The sequence continues at coordinate 853,413 of NW_006239103.1, forward strand.
ATTTATGCATAAATGATCATATTTTGCCTATTATACCCTTGATAGAATAGTTAATTAATCTTGTTCATTTAATTAATAAAGTTGACTTAAGAAAACATTAAATAAGGGTAGAAGGATAAAGTTACATCATTTCTTAATGCAAGTGCAAAGTAAAAATGTGACATATAAAATGGGACGGAGGGAGTATCAAATAAGGAAATGTGTCTTTTTTTTAGATTGACTAAACAAATATGTCGTATAAATTAAAACAAAAAGTTTAGCCTGAATTACTTTAGCCGTAATACAATTTTGATGTTGTGTTTTTAAAGTCTAAAGGTCCATCCTCTCTTTTTATAGGTTTCCCATCGATCTAGGGTGTGTTTGGTATGAAGGAAAACATTTTCCAATTTTCTCATGTTTGGTTGGGTTAGATGTTTTGGAAAATGTTTTTCAAATCACTCATTTTCTAGTGATACACAAACTTCTTTTTCTGTTTATTTAAATAATTTTATGTACATAAATTTATGTAGAAGTTGATCAAATTTATACGATTAGAGAATAGAAATTGATTCATTTGATCGAAAAAGTCCTTTTTTTTTGTTCCTTTCATTGTCGTGGAATTTTCTCATTTTAGCATAATATTCAATTATGTCAAAAAAAATTATAGTATTTGAATTTTTCTTAAATTTTTAGTTAACAAAGAAAGGAAAGGAAAGGAAAGGAAAACGTACTTCTCCTTGTCATCATTTGTTCCCTTGGGACTCTTTTTCGTTCCTTTCATTGTCTGTGAATTCGAATTGTAGCTCGACTATTTTGAATTGCGTAGACCTTCATTCGGGGAGAAAGCTCCCTATCAATAATTTTTCATATCCAAAGTTCGAACTCAAGGGAGGAGCAGTCCCATCAGCTCTACCATGTAGTGGTCATTATAACATATTCAACTTTGTTTTTGAATTTAAGAATTGAATTTTTTTGTTTAATTTAAATATAGTTGAGAGATAAAAATTACTATATAAAAAGAAAAAAAAACATATACTATATTATGCATTTATTAATTTAATGCAAATATGGCAGGCAAAGTATTTATTTGTCCCCAATTTTCTATTTTGAGGGGCTAATAGGGATATTTAAAAGACCATAATTTTCAACTGCAATCAAGGCAAAGATCTGATCACCAATTCATTTTTTATTTTTATTTTTAAAAAAGCTCCACTTTTAATATCATGAGTGGCTTAAAGGAAGTTCCAATATTGACTTTTGATCCTACATCCCTACCTAAAAGATATTGACTTTTTTTTTATATATACTTTAAGTTTATGAGATTTTACAATTTGACAAACCGTTGAGCCGAGGTATTAAAGTTAGTTCTTTAAATTATAAAAATATCTACAAATTCGCTCCATATAATTGTGTTATGTATATTGTATGAGAAAATGGTTGTTCATTTTGTCACTCTCATCAATCTTGATCATAAATGTTAATCATGCCTTAACTTATTATAAAGATATTCTACTCAAGTTCGATTTAAAGCCTTTATAAATATATCGATCAAAGGTTTTTGAATCTTTTCATGTATAAAGTGACAATCAACTTCGATAAGAGGTACGTACTCACGAAGAAGATCCATGTTGGAAAAAAAACAGAGAAAAAAATAACCTTCTCTGCTTCTCATATCAGATTTTTTGCAAAGCCAAGAACATAAACATTGCTGCATTCCGAGCGGATTTGATGTAGATCGTCTACCCTGACATAAACATCGATGTAGAAATGATCATGTGACCCTAGGAGGTAATAACTATTTCCTATCTACATAGGTTAATAGAGAAGTGGTGAATAAACAAATGAAATGTGCATAAGTTTTGAAAATAAACAGCAGCATAACCAAAATAACTCAGTAGTCCTTGGTAAAAACATTATTGTGCAGCAAATACCAAACTTGGACATTATTCTGAATGAATGTTTTTAGGTTTTCTGAAGTATTATAGTGATGTTCATTGATGGTGCTAGGCGACGTGGTGCTCGGTCTCTCTTCACAGTCTGAAAAGATCAAGACCAGACTTACCAAGTGGCTTGGAGAAAAACTTGGTGATGTAATCACTTACTAGAAATTCTTTATATAATGGGAGGTTTTCTTCTGATATGAGCATGCCACTGACATCCTTGGTCCTACCTTATTCGCTACAACTCTATGGTTTACGCTTACAAACTTGTCATTCGAAAGGATCTGATGCATAATCAGACTGAGATAAGTAACAATGTGCTAAAAAATTTTAGATAAATGAGACTGAAAAGATGTGTTTTGTTGCAAACCTGAAGAAAGTCAACAATGTTAACAACCAAACCATGTTCAATCGGTTCAACATCGACCCATTGGTTATTATGCACAACTTGAAGGCCACCATTTTGATCTTGAAGCAAGATTGGGAAGAAGGAAGTATCTGTATGCTTATTGACACCAAGAGTTAGCTCTGGCTGTGGGCAGGCAGGGTAGTAGTGGCATGCCATTGCTTGTCCTTTGGCACATTCGATGGCTTTCAAGTGGTCTGGTTTTAGCCCAAGAGCTTCGGATAGTAAGTCAAAAAGAATTCCTCCTAGTTTTGTGACATTGTTTAAGTACTCAATGGTTGTTTTCCTGGACACCAGGAACATATCAGATATTACTGAGTTGCAACTTGCAAAATATGATAAAAGATTCCAGAATTAGTCATCTCTACCCTACCGTACTTGTAAAGCTCCATGAGATACACAGTAAACTTAAATCAGGAAGATCTATGTTGGAGAAAACCGATAAAAGTCAACATCTCTGCTTCTCTTATAAGATTTTCTGCAAAGCCGGGAAAATAAAAAAAGAAGGCATTATACAAAAACAAACACTCAAACTTGGTCTCAACTGACAACTAAACACTCTAACTCGTCCAATTCTATGCCTTGTGGACACCCGATGCTAACATGATACATAAATTTTGAAGGTGTCTAAATGATCATTTTGTAAGTTGGAGTGTTCAATTGACAAAGTGGACACGGGTTGAGATGTGCATACTCAAAGTTAAAGTGCTTGCTAGTTGAGGTCAAGTTTGAGTGTCTACTCATTTATTATGCCTAAAAAAACTATAATTCAATAGTTCTGACCTTTACCAAACAGATTTCAACTAGAACAGGACTGATATAGTATTGCAAATCTAGGCTGGCACTTTGATTCCTCCTACCTAGTTGTTTATCTGATCATCATGTGACCTTAGCAGATAACTATATAGAAATCTTGTGATCTCTAACATATGAGTGCATAGATTATTAAATAAGGAAGTGTTCTTAAGATTTATCCCTTCATCATGAATATGAGCCTTGTTTTACAGCAAATCAAATCACATTATTTACAGCAAATAAAATGCTGATATCTTTTCTAAAGGTTTATGTGTGATTTTTGCTGCTGCTTGGCGATATGGCGCCAGGTCATTCTTCTGAGTCGGAAATGATCCAGACCGGAAATATCAAGAGGCTTGGAGAAAAATTTAGTGATGTAATCACTAGCAATAAATTCTTTATATAGTGGAGTATTTTCTTCTGATATGAGCTCTTTGATTGGACAATATATCTTTGGAGGTTCGAAAACCTCAGTGAAGAAGCATGCTGCTGATATCCTCGGTCCTACCTTTTTCGCTACAACTCTATGATTTATGCTTACAAATTTGTCATTTGAAAGGATCTGTTACAAAAACAGACTGAGATAAGTAACAAATTGAAGATAATTGAGACCAAAAAGAAGTGTTTTGTTGCAAACCTGAAGAAAGTCACCAATGTTAACAACCAAACCTTGTTCAATTGGTTCAACATCGACCCATTGGTTATTATGCATGACTTGAAGTCCACCACTTTGATCTTGAAGCAAGATTGTGAAGAAAAAAGGATCTGTATGCTAATCGACACCAAGAGTTAGCTCTGGCTGTGGGCAGGCTGGGTAGTAGTGGCATGCCATTCCTTGTCCTTTGGCACATTCCATGGCTTTCAAGTGGTCTGGTTTTAGCCCAAGAGCTTCGGATAGTAAGTCGGCAAGAGTTTCTCCTAGTTTTATGACATGTTTTAAGTACTCAACATATGCTCTCCTGGACACCAGGAAAATATCAGAGATTACTAAGTTACAAAATCTGATAAAGATTCAAGCAACTGTAATCTAGCATGTCAAACTATTGTACACTTTTACTCTATTCTAGTAACCGTACTATTACTCTTCTAGTTCCTTTTTCTTCGACTTATGTTACTATGTGTTGATTCTTGTACTTCGAGTATAACATTGTTATGATTGTAGTTATTGTTGGCTTGTGTGTATCCACCACGAGTCAAGAGACCAGGTCCCTTAACAAAACCAGTAACCAAAGTTACTGAGTTAGAAGCTGAAAGTAAAGAACACAGAAGTTTACGTGGAAACCTCCTTGCTCAAGGGAGGAAAAAATTACGACCTGTCACACAGGATTTCTCAAAGCTCTACTAAATTTCAAGCAACTCGTAAGTACAGACACCAGTAATTACCAAACAAATTTCAACTAGAACAGGACTGACATAGTATTGCAATTTAAGGGCAGGAGAATACAGAGATACCTGCAAACTGGTGGTATTTCTTCAGGTTCAATTTGACCAGAAACATCCTAGCTATGTTCAACGAATCCCTCCAATTCGCGGTATTTGATTGGGACAGTTGAATTCTGCTGTGGTATCTAACTCTTCTCGTTGTTCTATCAAGCGAATAGTACTCTTTCTTTAACTCAGCATCTTGTTCATGAAATTTACGAGTCCCATCAATCATTCCTTCCAAAACACTTGAAGGAATCCCATGATTTATCAGTTGGAAAAAGCCCCACTTCTCTGATGCTTCCCTTATTTCATCGACAATCTTCTTATGCGCATCTTCAACTTCTAAGCCACTGATATCTATCACTGGAACCTGTAGAGTTGACTTTACCTGAATCAACTCCTCAGCAAGTTCATCAGTTGGCCTAATGAACATTCTTGGTATTTCCACAATTCCAGCATCAACTAGTCCCTTAACACCGTCTTTTGTGTCATCAAAAGCCTTTATCTCCTTCGATCGATCATAATCCATTGCTAATTCAGCTTGAGAATCTTCAGCAACAGACATAGTTGATCTTATTTTCAGGAAAACTACTTTTTTTTCCACGGGAAATAGTTAGTTAAAGACAACACATGCTTATAAATGCATTTTTTCAAATGAAATACTTCCTCATGTAGTAGTTTAACTTGAACTAAAGATACGTAATATTGCTATAACAAAAATAGTTTTTAGCAACAATAAATAAAGAGTGCTAAAGTCTTTATCATTATTAGTTAATTACTGTTGGATCCAATGTCGTTATACGCGTTAGGGATATTTGCAAAGAGTGTTAATTACATTTAAAAAGTATATTTAGCGACAATTAAGCTATTATCGTTGAAGATCATTTTTGGTGTAGTATATGTACCAAGATGTCTTTTAATCTTGTGGTCATAAACATGTCATGTGGAAAGTTGAAACTGAGGAGTTGTCAAAAAGAAAAATACAAATGAAATAGATTAAAATAAAAAGTTATATAAATAAATTAAAACGGAGGAAGTATTTCTTATGGTTGTCACATAAAGATCAAGTTTGTCAAATCTGTTGTTAGAAATTAATGAGTTTGGCATTTTTTTGGTCCCGCTATCACCTTGCGTCCCACTAATCTAGATTCACTTCTGGTCCCACCAAGTCTCAAATATTAAAAGAATACTTACCAACCGTCTATAATTTTTGTTGGTAATTAATGTAGTCAGAGGCGGAGGTAGCGAGGGGTTCATGCGAAGGCCTTTTAATGAAAAATTACAATGTTTATATATGATTAAAGTTATTTTTTTTATATATATATATATATATAGTAGATTTTAAACTTCTTTTGGCATCTTTGTGTGTATATTTAGTGAAAGTCATTGTATGTAGCGTCCGAAAATTAAACCGTTTATATATATTTAAAATTATATACATCTATATTAGATTATAAACCTCCTTTAATATCTTCGTGTGTATATTTAGTGAAAGTCATTGAATGTAGCGTCCGTAAACTAAATGAAACATGGTAGTTGGTACAAGTTACGTTAAAGATTTCAATTATTTTAAAACAATAAAAAAGTAAATTACACTAAATGCCCCTACAATATGACTCAACTTATTAGTTAATGTTATACTTATTTTTCAAAAACAAACATTTAAATCCCTTATATAATGAAAATCTTACCCAAAGGAATGTTCGTGTAATTTAATCAAATATTATAAAAAGTGAAAAGTTTATCATTAATTAAATTGTATAATGAATTAGCCCAAAAAAAGAAGAAAAGAAGTAACCTAATGTGTGCACCGTGCACCTTCCCCTCGACATTAGATTTACATGATTCAACTTCGTAGCATTAATAGAGAATTAAATAGGGACGGAGGGAGTATGTTTAAAAACTGTGTATGAGAGGAGAGTAAGAAACTCATGTATTGTTGGGATAATGAAAGAAGAGTCAGACCAACAAGGGTTATGGTGGAGTGGTAAGTACTTCTTTATCCTTAACCAAGAGGTCTCGGGTTTGAGTCCCCTTGGATACGGAGTCGCATTTGTTAGGAACATTTAAAAAAATATCACATGAATTGTAGCAAACTGTTCGTACAATTAATCAAGGTACACACACAAGAAGGGGTACTTGTGTGTCTTTGGGATTTAAGTAAGATGCTTGTGTAATATAAATCATATTTACTGTAATAACTATATAAAGATGGGAACACAATTAGCAATTGGGATAAGTTTTTTACTGATCTGATAGTGCATACATTATTATTATTAGAGGAGCAAAATGAAGGATACACAAGGGAGTATGTTCTTCAGATTTATCCCTTCATTTGAAAATAAACAGCAGACATTGTTTATGGTGATTTTAGCTGCTTCTTGGCGATGTGATGGTCGATCTCTCTTCATAGTCTGAAAAGATCAAGGCCAGTCTTATCAAGAGGCTTGGACAAAAACTTGGTGACATAATCAACTAATGGAAAATCTTTATATAGTGGGGGGTTATCTTCAGATATGAGCTCTTTGATTGGACCATACAGCTTCGGAGGGGTAGAAACTCCGTTGAAGAAGCATACTACTGAAATCCTTGGTCCTACCTTTTTCGCTACAACTCTATGAATTGCACTCACAAACTTGTCATTTGAAAGGATCTGTGACAAAATCAGATTGAGATGAATAACAATTTGTGAAAAAATGAGAACAAAAAAGTTGTGTTTTGTTGCAAACCTGTAGAAGGTCACCAATATTAACAACCAAACCATGTTCAATCGGTGTAACATCGGCCCATTGGTTATCACACATGACTTGGAGCCCACCACTCTGATCTTGAAGCACAATTGTAAGGAAAATAGGATCTGTATGCTTCTCGGTACCAAGAGTTAGCTCTGGCTGTGGGCATGCCGGGTAGTAATGACATACCATTAACTGTTTTTTGTCACATTCAGTGGCTTTTAAGTGGTTTGGCTTTAGCCCGAGAGCTTCTGATAGTAAGCCAAGAAGAATATCTTCTAGTTTTACGACATGATTTATGTACTCAAGGGATGTTTTCCTGGACATAAGGAAAAAATCAGAGATTACTACATGAGGACAAGGTTGATATGCACAGTCAAATATTTATATACAAGGTTTGGGCAAAAGGTACTAAGTTCCTGTGACCCCTTAAGTTATACTCTAGATCCGCTACTGGCAACATGTATCCACATATCAACTAGAAATAAAGATAAAACACTGTACTGAGGCATCAAACAGGACAGATATAGAATTGAAATTCAAATGCAGAAAACACAGAGTTACCTGCAAACTTCTGGTATTTCTTCTGGTTCAATGTAACCAGAAACTAGCTCAGAGATGTATAATGTATCCTTCCAGTTTGCAGTCTTTCCTTTTGTTTTGAACACATGGAGATTGCTATCATATCTAACTTGTCTGGCTGTTGGATCAGACGAATAGTACTCTTTCTTCACTTCAACATCTTGTTCATGAAATTTACGAGTCCCATCGATCATTCCTTCCAAAACACTAGAAGGAATCCCATGATTTATCAGTTGGAAAAGGCCCCATTTCTCAGATGCTTCCCTTATTTCATCAACAATCTTCTTACGCCCATCTTCAACGTGTATGCCACTTAGATCCACGACCGGAACCTGTTGAGTTGACTTGCACATATTCAACTCCTCAGCAAGTTCATGAGGTGGCCTAATGAAAATTCTTGGAATCTCAACTATTCCAGAATCAACAAGTCCCTTAACACCAGCTTTTGCATCATCAATAGCCTTTTTCTCATCCGATGGATCATAATCCATTCAGCCTGAGAACAAAGAGAGTACTAATTAGATGGTTGAATTTTCAAGGTAGGCACAAGTTTATTCAGACAAGGAAAGAAAAGAAAAGAGAGACTTTTGATTTTTACTCAGCTACAACATGAAATGAAAGCTTGTGTACGTTCATTAACGACTTTCGTGATTTTAATATAATATAGATATAGATAATACATCATCATTCTATATTATAAGTGCGAAACCTCTAAGTTAAAAGCTAGATTACCAAAATATTGAAAGAAATATACTAGAAAGGATCGTGAGAAATTTTCTGGATTTTGTATTTCTTCAACTTGGGGACTACAAAGCTGCTGTACAACAAAATATATAGGAACTTCCTAGGGATTGAATGGTAATAAAATAAACTAATGTACCTACCTAGTGCATAGCATAAAAATAGCACATGTACTATTTCCATAGCTCTAAAATATCTGTACATGTATATGTATTTACAAGGAAATTGTTCAATAATATAGTTGGGCTTATGTTCTGATCGAAAGACGCTTCTCTCTTTGTTGAGCAGATTAAGTCACCGGGAACAATACCCTTCCACCAAAAAAAAATGAGATTTTTTAATAAAGGGTTGTAATGTCTTCCAATACTTACTAAGCTTTAAATTATTTTGATAAATGTGAAATAGGAAGACTAAAGAGAATGTTCATGGAAACTTTTGGTTTTCTTTGGGAAGGTGTTACAGACAATAGTCCTTTCATTTCTTTATTTATTTTTTAAAATGCCTACTGACTTTCTAAACTACCTAACCTTTCCTCTTCTCCAATTTGTCAAGTACTCAATTAAAGGGTAAGATAATAAATTGAATGAAAGATGAAAGAATTATTTATGAATATATCATATTCTTATTCTATATCCCATCTGTTTTTACAAGTCAACTGGTTGCCAAAAATATATCATAGGATATTTTTAGCAAAACAGATGAACAAAGTGTATATTTAAACCTTTTGCAATAGTTCAAGGTATTTTTGATCTTTTTCCGCAGATAAAGGGAATGAAGAGAAGAGGGGAACACGAACACGGAACACTCATAAGGAACAAGCAACACCACTGCATCACATATTAGTTTTTCTGCAAAGCTAAGAACACAGTATATTTACGAGTCCCATCAATCATTCCCCATGATTTATCAGTTGGAAAAAGCCCCACTTCTTTGATGCTTCCCTTATTTCATCGACAATCTTCTTACACGCATCTTCAACTTCTAAGCCACTGATATCAATCACTGGAACCTGTAGAGTTGACTTCCCCTGAATCAATACCTCAGCAGGTTCATCAGTTGGCCTAATGAACATTCTTGGAATTTCCACAATTCCAGCATCAACAAGTCCCTTAACACCGGCTTTTGTATCATCAAAAGCCTTTATCTCCTTCGATCGATCATAATCCATTGCTAATTCAGCTTGAGAATCTTCAGCAACAGACATAGTTGTTCTTATTTTCAAAAAATCTACTTTTTTTCTCAGGAAATAGTTAGTTATAGACAACACATGCTTACAAATGCAATTTTTCAAATGAAATATTCCCTCATGTAGTTTAAAAAAGGCGCATGGTACATAAATGTGACCCTTAACTTGACTTCAGCTGACAACTATGACCTTTAACTTTGGGTGAGCACAAATAGACACTTAAACTTGTATAAAATTGAACAAATAGACACATTCGTCCTAACTCCTAAATGACACCCTACATGGTAATTTTGTGTCTTACGTGGCATCCTACATGTATTATGCCATGTAGGACACGTGTGTCTACTTGTTCAATTTTATACAAGTTTAAGTGTCTACTTGTCCACACTCAAAGTTGGAGGGCATAATTGTTCGCTGAAACCAAGTTAAGAGTCATGTTTACGTATTATGCCTTAAAAAATTAAAGAACACTATCACTACGACAAAAATAGCTTTTTGCGGCGATAAATATATACATATTAACAAAAAGAGCTAAATCTTACCGACATTAGTTAATTGTTATTGGATCCAACATCGCTGTAGACTTTAGGGACATTTGCAAAGAGTGCTAATTATCTTTAAAAATATATTTCGTAGCAATTAAGCTATTGTCGTTAAAGATCATATTTGGTATAGTATATATACTAAAATGCCTTTTAATCTTGTGGTTATAAACATATCATGTGAAAAGTTAAAACTAAAGAGTTGTCAAAAAGAAAAAAAAAGAATTAAAATAAAAAATTAGAAAAAAAAAGTTAGACAAACAAATTAAAACAGAGAAAGTATCTCTTATAGTTGTCACATAAAGATCAATTTTGTCAAATCTGTTAGAGTCCCACTAATCTAGATTCACTTTGGTCCCACTACGACTCACACTATCAAAGGTGACTCTCTAATATTAGAACTCAAACCTGAAATATCCTAAAAGATTAAAAAAGTACTTACCATCCGTCTATAATTTTTGTTGGTAATGAATGTAGACAGAGGCGGAGCTAGCAAGGATGGAGGGGTTCATTCAAAGCTCCTTCAAAGAAAAATTACATCATTTATACATGATTAAAATTAATTTTTTTTATATATACAATAGATTTTAAACCTCCTTTAACCTTTTCGTGTGTATATTTAATGAAAATCATTGAATGTAGCGTCCGAAAACTAAATGAAACATGGTAGTTAATTGGTATAAGTTACGTGTAAATTACACTAAATGCCCCTATAATATGACTCAACTACAAATCCACCCCATATTACGCAAATCCAATACAAATACATTATTAATGTTATACTTACTTTTCAAAATCAAACATTTCAATCCCTTATATAATGAAAATCCTATCCAAAGGAATGTTCGTGTAACTTGATCATATCATCATCATATCATATATCATATCTATATCTATTCTATATTACCTTAAAAGCATGAACTCCTAACTTGAATGTTAAATTACTATATTATCCCTAACTTAGGTTGTGACTTTTTCGATGAGTTGTGACTTTTTCGATAAGTTGTGACTCTTTTCGAAGGGTTGTGATTTTTCGATGAGTTGAGACTTTTCCAAAGAGTTGTGACTTTTTCAATAAGTTGTGACTTTTCCAAAGAGCTGTGACTTTTTCAATAAGTTGCAACTTTTCCAAAGGGTCATGACTTTTTAAAAAGGACATGACTTTTCAGATAAGACACAAAATTTTTTGTTCATACTACCCTTTGTTGACTATAAATAGAAGGGTTTCCTCTCATTTTTCAACCACAATTTTTTTAATCTTCTACTCTTCTTCTTCTTGCATTTTATATTTTTTTTGTGTGATTTATTATCTTTGAGTGAGTTCGAAGTTTAGCGGAATATGAGGTACCACTATTCTGATGAAGTAAGTCGTTCTATCCTAAGAGGGTATATTCCATAACCTCGAGTACTTGAGAAAAATAATTTTGATGATATAATAATTATTTTTTTCCTTTATATATATATTAGTATGTAATGTTCCAATATATGAAGTTAACATGATGTAGTCTAAACTCATTTGTTTTTGTTAACAATTTCTCTTGTGATATAGATATGTGCTTCTGAATATCTTTTCCAAAATTTAGAGAATTGTCACGATTTATTTTTGATGTTCAAAGACAAAAGAATGATTTTATTTATCAATGCTACTTATGTGATCTAGACTCTCATGAAGTTTGCTTCAAAATAGTTATTACTATATAAACATTGCCCTTTTGTTTTACTTATTTACTATTTCTTAATATTTCAATATTTTAGACGAAGAAAAGTTTATAGGACTACTAATAATGCCAGTTGAAGTTTGTATTACTTTAATTTTTATTATTTATTTAATAGTTAATTTTATTAGATAAATATTTTCATTAATGCAAATATATATTTATATTTGGGAAGATATTTGTATATAAAATAAAGTATTATATGTCACAAATGTATTATCAAGTTAACAAGATCTTCTAACTTCAAAATATATTATTTTAAAATGTTCCGAGTTTTTTTATCTAAACATATGGTTAGATGACAAGAAAAATACAAAGCCAATATTGTCTATAGGGTAATATTAGTGAGATAAAACTAATTACATGATTGAACCTCATTAAATTGAAATAAATATATACATTTTTGCATTTAAGTAATAAAAAATTTCATTGACCATCTTCATAGGTTTGCGTGAATAAGAGATATATATGACGATCCACGTTGAACATTCACAAAAGAATCTACAATATTATTTTTTGCTAAGCGTATTATTCAAATCTTCGCTTAAATAAGCAATACTATTTACTATAACATATATTTTGAAATTGGTAATCACGTGCAACAAACGTGTCATAAACCTAGTATTATTAAAAGTGGGAAGCTCCAAAGATGAAAAGTTGGATTGCCATTTTACCCCTAAGCTAAATTAAACATCTAGTTAATTAATTATTAAATAATATTATTTTAATTATTTTTGAATGGTAAGTTATTTATTAGAAAGGTTATGTAGAAGAACAAGAGTCAATTAGAACTTCTAGAATTTTAGAGTCATATGTAATTGGTAAAATAATTAAGGCATAATACATAAATTGGACCCTAAACTCGGCTTCAAATTTTAAGTATGACCTCTAACTTTCATAGTGCACAAGTAGGCACTTTAACTATCCAATTCTTAAACAAAAAAACACGCGAATCCAACAACCAAATTGTGTGATATACAAACGCTCTTACGTGGCTTATTGAGCCACTCAGTGGCTGTCACGTAATTAAAAAATTACACGTATTTTATAATTAAAAAATAAAGAAATTAAATTACAAAAGGGTAGGGTCATATTTTCTTTTCCCAACCCAACCCCTACCAGCCCCTCCAACCCCAAAAAAAAATTGAAATTTATTTTAAAAAAATATTTTCAACTTCAAAATTTCTTTTTTTTCACCCCTACCTCGACCCCTCATTAAGGGTAAAATTGTCATTTCCGCTTCTTTTTTTTTTACTGTTGTGGGCCTCGAAAAATACCCCTGACGCGCCTGAATTGTGTCTCAATCACGCGTTATGTCAGGTTGGATTCGCGTGTTTTTTTGTTTAAGAATTGGATAGTTGAAGTGCCTACTTGTGCACTTTGAAAGTTAGAGGTCATACTTAAAATTCGAAGCCAAGTTTAGGGTCCAATTTTGTATTATGCCAATAATTAAAACTGAATAATTGTTCTTAAATAAGTACATGAATTAAGGTTTTTCCCCTTTTAATCTTAAATTAAAAAATATGAAGAGTTGCAGCTAAATCAATATATACCATTACCAAATGCGAATTTGTCATCTTGGGTTCTTCCACTAGCAGTTCTACGTACTCCTATGGTAAAGTTCCTTCTTTTCTCCTCTTTTTCCATCTTCTATTTTGATCATTAATATTTTTTTTTCAAACTAGTCTATCTATGATCTGAGATTAACAATAGAGTGTATAGCAAGTTTGACATCTTCACTTTATTTAGAAACACCAAAAAGAATTTTGAGGAAGATGAATTCATAAGGTTAGAAATATCAAGTATGACTTCTACATTGTCCTACCATGACTAAGTCTGATTACCTTATATTAAATGAATCAAATTCATTTGATTCGACATTTTTGTGCTTTTTTATAAATTATATTTGGAAGGTTTGGTTCATTGTTTTAAAGTTACACACAAGACCGCTCTAATATTATAATGTTATAATTTCACCCTTGTTTTCAAAGGAAGAAAATAGTAAGATGGATTCAGTGAGGTTAAGTTGATATTACATTTTAAAATAATATTTATTTAACTTTATAAGAGTTTTTATTTATTGAGGTATGGGGTACAAAGACTAGTATTATTGAAAGTGAGAAGTTTCAAAGTGCAAAGTTGAATTACCATTTATTCCTACACTAAATTAAGTATATATTTAATTAAATATTATTATTTAAATTATTTTTTGGATGGTAAGTTGCACGAAGATAAAAGGAAGAAAATAATGTCTTGCTCCAAATTAATTTAGCAGCAATTATTAATACGTAATAGCAATATAAGTCAATAACCATGAAGTGAGATAGAAAAATACCCCCTCCGTCCCTTTTTGCTTGACAAATTTTGACTAGACACACTTATTAAAGGAAAATTTACAGAAATCCACCTTTTAGTTTGCTTATTACCATTATCCCCTATAAGTTTTATAAATCTCCAAAATCCCTCATTTTCGTGCATCAGATTAGTGTATCTCGCGCATTAGATTAATATATCAACGCTTATATTATTGTATCTCGCGCATCAAATTAGCGTATCATGTAGTGTATCTCGCGCATCAGATTAATGTATCAACACTTATATTATTGTATCTCGCGCATCAGTTTAATGTATCAGCGCTTATATTATTGTATCTCGCGCATCAGATTAGTGTATCGTTTATAAAATGTAATGTATCTTACTTAACGATTAATGTATCTCGCACATCAGATTAATGTATCAGCTCTTATATTATTGTATCCGTTTGAGGGATTTCTGTAATTATAAACTTTTAAGGGATAGATTGTAATTTTGCCTTAAAAGTATGTGATTTATGTAATTTGTCCTAAAAATAATAACAATGATTGATATAGTGAGTTTATCATTTTATCCCTATTAATTGATTCATTAACTCAATATTAATAAATTGAGAGGTATAATAGGAAGAAAAAAATTGACCTTCCTTGATTTGTCAAAAATGACAAGTAAAAAGGGAAATCAAATGAGGAAATATTTGACAAGTAAATAGGGACGGAGTGAATATGTTTAAAACCGTGTATGAGAGGAGAGTGAAAAACTCATGTATAACTGTTGGGATAATGAAAGATGAGCAAGACCAACAAGGGTTGTGGTGAAGTGGTAAGTACTCTTTCATCTTTAACCAAGAGGTCTCGGGTTCGAGTCCCCCCTGAGTACAGAATCGCATGCTTTACCCAATTTTACTAGTACAACTAGGAGGAACTCCAATACATTGTGATAAAGTTTCACATAAAAGTTCAAAGCACTATTGCTTTCAATAGTTCCTTCAACATGAAAATGAACATTATTTTACAGCAAATCACAAACTATGACATAGTTCTGTATGAATGATGATAGGCTTTTCTGATGGTTTATGGTCATTTTCGCGTAGCGATTCTTCAGAGTCTGACAAGATCAAGACTAGTCTTATCAAGTGGCTTGGACAAAAAATTTGAGACATAATCAACTACTAGAACTTGTTTATATAGTGGGGGATTTTCTTCTGATATGAGCTCTTTGATTGGACCAAACATCTTTGGAGGTGTAGAAACTCCACTGAAGAAGAATATCACTGAAATCCTTGGTTCTGCTACCTTATTTGCTACAACTCTATGAGTTGCACTTACAAACTTGTCATTTGATAGGATCTGTTACAAAATCAGTTTGAGATGAGTAACAGTTTGTGAAAAAAATGAGAACAAAAAAGTTGTGTTTTGTTGCAAACCTGAAGGAGATCACCAATAATAACAACCAAACCATGTTCAATCGGTTCAACATCCGCCCATTGGTTATCACACATGACTTGGAGCCCACCAATCTGATTTTGAAGGATAAACGTAAGGAAAACAGGATCTGTATGCTTACCAGTACCAAGAGTTAGCTCTGGCTGTGGGCATGTCGGGTAGTAATGGCATGCCATCCCTTGTTCTTTGGCACATTCTGTAGCTTTCAACTGATCCGGTTTTAGCCCAAGACCTTCTGATAGTATGCCAAAAAGAATTTCCCCTAGTTTATCGACATGATTTGTGTACTCAACGTATTCCTTCCTGGACATTTAAGAAAATATCAGAGACTACTAAGTTATAAAATACCATAAATATCAACTAGAAATGAAGATACATTGTTTACCTGCAAACTTCTGGTAATTCTTCAGGTTCAATGTGACCAGAAACTAGCCCAGCAACATACAATGTATCCTTCCAGTGTGCAGTCTTTCCTTTTGTTTTGTACACATGAACATTGCCATCATATCTAACTCGTCTGGTTGTTGGATCAGACGAATAGTACTCTTTCTTCACTTTGACATCTTGTTCATGAAATTTACGAGTCCCATCAATCATTCCTTCCAAAACACTTGAAGGAACCCCATGATTTATCACTTGGAAAAGGCCCAATTTCTCAGATACTTCCCTTATTTCATCAACAATGATCTTACGCCGATCTTCAGCTTCTATGCCACTTAGATCCACCACCGGAACCTGTAGAGTTGACTTGCACATATTCAACTCCTCAGCAAGTTCATGAGGTGGCCTAATGAAAATTCTTGGAATCTCGACTATTCCAGAATCAACTAGTCCCTTAACGCCAGCTTTTGTATCATCAATAGCCTTTTTCTCATCCGATGGATCATAATCCATTGCTAAATTCAACTTGAGAAAGTTTACAAGATTTGGTACAAAGAGAGTACTACTTAGATGGTTGCATTTTCAAAACATAGTTTTCATAAACATATTAAACATCCCATTATAATTTTATAATATATTCCTTTAGCATAAAACAAAGATTTGTTAAGAGCAGTTCATTAAAAACAAATAGTAGTTGAGTGGTTGTAATAATTGATATTAATCAATTGATCAAGTTATTATAAACGTTGCAAGTTGTATTATTCAACCCCTAATTATATTCATTTTATTATCAAGTTCCTTATTATAATCAAGAAGACAAAAAAACCAGAAGCACATACGCGTACAAAACACTCTCCCTTCACCTTCTCATAATACTGGTACAACAGCCCCTTTCAACACATGATGTTTAAGTGCAAACCTTCTTGCTCAAGCAAGGAAAAAATCACCACCTACCACGTAGTATTTCACCAACAAATTCACTAAACACCAGCAAAGGTTTAAGATTACAAACACCAGAGAAAAAAAAGGCTGCAAATTCTAGAGCACTTTCAATTGTATCCTGAAAATAGATTGTTGGCTTATTAAAACAGCAGTGAATACTGATCACTTGGAAAATCCAATGGATCTCATATGAAAATGATCCGATTTTTCTAAAAGCGGATGAATGATGAAAACCCATACATTATTATTATTAGAGGAACAAAATGAAGGATACATAAGGGAGTATGTTCTTTAGATTTATCCCTTTTTATTTGAAAATATACAACAGAATAGGAAAGATGACATTATTGTCCAGCGAATCACAAATTCTGACTACGTCTCTCTTCACAGTCTGAAAAGATCAAGACCAGTCTTATCAAGAGGCTTGGAGAAATACTTAGTGACATAATCAACTACTTGAAATTCTTTATATAGTGGGGGATTTTCTTCCCATATGAGCTCTTTGATTGGACCATACGTCTTAGGAGGTGTAGAAACTCCGCTGAAGAAGCATGCCACTGAAATCCTTGGTCCCGCATTTCTTGCTACAACTCTATGAATTGCACTCACAAACTTGTCATTTGATAGGATCTGTTACAAAATCAGTTTGAGATGAGTACAGTTTATGAAAAAATGAGAACAAAAAGTTGTGCTTTGTTGCAAACCTGAAGAAGGTCACCAATATTAACAACCAGACCATGTTCAATCGGTGTAACATCGGTCCATTGGTTATCACACATGACTTGGAGCCCACCATTCTGATCTTGAAGCAGAATGGTAACGAAAACAGGATCAGTATGCTTCTCGGTACCAAGAGTTAGCTCTGGCTGTGGGCATGCCGGGTAGTAATGGCATACCATTAACTGTCTTTTGTCACATTCAGTGTCTTTTAAGTGGTTTGTCCTTAGTCCGAGAGCTTCTGATAGTAAGCCAAGAAGAATATCTTCTAGTTTTACAACATGATTTATGTACTCAACGGATGTTTTCCTTGGACATTAGGAAAAATACAGAGATTACTACATGAGGACAAGGTTGATATGCATTAATAATTGGATTCACAGTCAAATATTTATATACAAGGTTTGGGCAAAAGGTACTAAGTTCCTGTGATCCCTAAGTTATACTCTAGATCTGCTACTGGCATCATGTATCCATATATCAACTAGAAATGAAGATAGAACACTGTACTGAGGCAGTGACCTCTACTCAATAAATCCTTAGATTTAATACAAAAACTTCAACACTGTGTACGCATCAAACAGGACAGATATAGAATTGAAATTCAAGTGCAGAAAATACAGAGTTACCTGCAAACTTGTGGTATTTCTTCAGGTTCAATGTGACCAGAAACTAGCTCAGAGATGTATAATGTATCCTTCCAGTTTGCAATCTTTCCTTTTGTTTTGTTCACATGAAGATTGCAATCATATCTAACTTGTCTGGCTGTTGGATCAGACGAATAGTACTCTTTCTTCACTTCAACATCTTGTTCATGAAATTTACGAGTCCCATCGATCATTCCTTCCAAGACACTTGAAGGAATCCCATGATTTATCACTTGGAAAAGGCCCCATTTCTCAGATACTTCCCTTATTTCATCAACAATCTTCTTACGCCCATCTTCAACTTCAATGTCACTGAGATCCACCACCGGAACCTGTAGAGTTGATTTGCACATATTCAACTCCTCAGCAAGTTCATGAGGTGGCCTAATGAAAATTCTTGGAATCTCGACTACTCCAGAATCAACTAGTCCCTTAACACCAGCTTTTGCATCATCAATAGCTTTTTTCTCATCCGATGGATCATAATCCATTGCTAATTTCAGCCTTAGAACGAAAAGACTACTAATTAGATGGTTGAATTTTCAAAATATATTGAACATCCCATAAAATAAACATTTGTTAATAGCAGTTTATTAAATAAAACCCCTAACAAATAATTGAGTAGTTGTAGTAAGAAATATTAATCAATTCAATTTTTAATCATCATATCATCGTCATACTATATTATAATTGTGAAACCTCCAAGTTAAAAGTTGGATTACCAAAATACCTTTCCACAAAAAAATGAGATATTTTTATAAAGAGTTGTAATGACTTCCCATACTTATTTTTAATAAAATAAAAAATGTAAAGTAGGAAGAAAAAAGAGAATGTTGATGGCAACTTTTAATATTTAAAACTTTTGGTTTTCTTGAGAAGGTGTTACAGACAAGAGTCCTTTCATTTCTTTATTTATTTTTTAAATGCCTACTGACTCTCTAAACTACCTAACCTTTCCTCTTCTCCAATTTGTTACTCAATTAAAGGGTAAGATAATAAATTGAATGAAAGATGAAAGAAGAAAGAATCATTTATGAATATATCATATTCTTATTCTATGTCCCATCTGTTTTTATAAGTTCAACTGGTTGCCAAAAATATATCATAGGATACTTTTAGCAAAACAGATGAACAAAGTGTTTATTTACACCTTTTGCAATAGTTCGGGGTATTTTTGGTCCTTTTTCCGTAGATAATGGGAATGAAGAGAAGAGGGGAACACAAACACTCATAGGGAACAAGCAACTACAGGGTCCGGTGTTGGGCTGCTTATATTGCTTATCCTTCCCTTATTAGTAGTCGTAATATTTCTCCTATAATTTCTTGTCCTCAGTAGTTGGTATTTCTTTCATAGCTTTTACATATCGTCAAATTTCTGTTACTATCTACTGTCATTTGTTCTCTGATTATCGTACTATTTCCTTCTTTTTTTCAGTGTATGCTTTTCCTTAAGGGGTCTATCGGAAAGAACGTAAGGTCTCTATAGACTCTACTCCTCCCACACTCCACTAGTGGAATTACTAGGTATGTTTTTGTAAATCATAAATGCCCACATGACTTTTGCAAAGATGCAGAAGCAAGAACGTTGAACAACAACATCATCGTCATCATACTATGATGATATTGGTGAAAAGATCCTAACTTAAAAGTTGAATAACAAAAATTGAAAGATACAATGGATATCATACAAAGCTGATCCGATATTGCTAAACGAGGATGAACGATTATAGTCAATACATTATTATTCCTTTATTTGAAAAAACAAACGACATTTATTGTACAGCAAATCACAAACTCTGACATTGTTCTTATATCTGATGGTTTATGGTGATCTAACTCTCTTCACAGTCTGAAAAGATCAAGACCAGTCTTATCGAGAGGCTTCGAGAAAAACTTGGTAACATAATCAACTACTTGAAAATCTTTATATAGTGGGGGGTTTTCTTCAGATATGAGCTCTTTGATTGGACCATACAGCTTTGGAGAGGTAGAAACTCCGTTGAAAAGCATGCCACTGAAATCCTTGGTCCTATCTTTTTCGCTACAACTCTATGAATTGCACTCACAAACTTGTCATTTGATAGGATCTGTGACAAAATCAGATTGAGATGAGTAATAGTTTGTGAAAAAATGAGAACAAAAAAGTTGTGTTTTGTTGCAAACCTGAAGGAGGTCACCAATATTAACAACCAAACCATGTTCAATCGGTGTATCATCGGCCCATTGGTTATCACGCATGACTTGGAGCCCACCATTCTGATCTTGAAACAGAATGGTAACGAAAACAGGATCTGTATGCTTATTGGTACCAAGAGTTAGCTCTGGCAGTGGGCATGCCAGGTAGTAATGGCATACCATTAACTGTCTTTTGTCACATTCAGTGGCTTTTAAGTGGTTTGGCTTTAGTCCGAGAGCTTCTGATAGTAAGCCAAGAAGAATATCTTCTAGTTTTACAACATGATTTATGTACTCAACGGATGTTTTCCTGGACATAAGGAAAAAATCAGAGATTACTACATGAGGACAAGGTTGATATGCATTAATAATTGGATTCACAGTCAAATATTTATATACAAGGTTTGGGCAAAAGGTACTAAGTTCCTGTGATCCCTAAGTTATACTCTAGATCTGCTACTGGCATCATGTATCCATATATCAACTAGAAATGAAGATAGAACACTGTACTGAGGCAGTGACCTCTACTCAATAAATCCTTAGATTTAATACAAAAACTTCAACACTGTGTACGCATCAAACAGGACAGATATAGAATTGAAATTCAAGTGCAGAAAATACAGAGTTACCTGCAAACTTGTGGTATTTCTTCAGGTTCAATGTGACCAGAAACTAGCTCAGAGATGTATAATGTATCCTTCCAGTTTGCAATCTTTCCTTTTGTTTTGTTCACATGAAGATTGCAATCATATCTAACTTGTCTGGCTGTTGGATCAGACGAATAGTACTCTTTCTTCACTTCAACATCTTGTTCATGAAATTTACGAGTCTCATCAATCATTCCTTCCAAAACACTAGAAGGAATCCCATGATTTATCAGTTGGAAAAGGCCCCATTTCTCAGATGCTTCCCTTATTTCATCAACAATCTTCTTACGCCCATCTTCAACATGTATGCCACTTAGATCCACAACCGGAACCTGTAAAGTTGACTTGCACATATTCAACTCCTCAGCAAGTTCATGAGGTGGCCTAATGAAAATTCTTGGAATCTCGACTATTCCAGAATCAACAAGTCCCTTAACACCAGCTTTTGCATCATCAATAGCCTTTTTCTCATCTGATGGATCATAATCCATTCAGCCTGAGAACAAAGAGAGTACTAATTAGATGGTTGAATTTTCAAAACATAGTTTTCATGAACATATTAAACATCCCATCATAGTTTTATAATATCTTCCTTTATTCATAACAAATAATACATCATCATTCTATATTATAAGTGCGAAACCTCTAAGTTAAAAGCTAGATTACCAAAATACTGAAAGAAATATGCTAGAAAGGATCATGATAAATTTTCTGGATTTTGTATTTCTTCAACTTGGGGACTACAAAGCTACTGTACAAGAAAATATATAGGAATAAATGGTAATAAAATAAACTAATGTACCTACCTAGTACATAGCATAAAAATAGCACATGTACTATTTCCAGAGTACTCTACTCTAAAAATATGTGTACATGTACATGTATTTACAAGGAAATTGTTCTATTAGAACTAGACCTCTATTGTTTGTTGTTGAAGCCCATAAAGAATAAATCAGTCCAATAATATAGTTGGGCTTATGTTCTCATCCAAAGACAAATCAACCGTCTTCTTCTTAGCTTTTCTTTTTGTTGAGCAGACAAATCATATTCTTATTCTATATCCCATCTGTTTTTATAAGTCAACTGGTTGCCAAAAATATATCATAGGATATTTTTAGCAAAACAGATGAACAAAGTGTATATTTAAACCTTTTGCAATAGGTCGGGGTATTTTTGATCTTTTTATGTTGATAAAGGGAATGAAGAGAAGAGGGGAACACAAACACGGAATACTCATAGGGAACAAGCAACACCACTGCATCACATATTAGATTTTCTGCAAAACTAAGAACACAAGAAACAGTATATTTAGTCTTTCTAAAATTCAACAGTTGTTATCTTCATGCAACATCTAACAATGCCGACAACAACAGGACTGACATAGAAATGCAATTTAGTAGGTAGTAGAGCATTGTCTTGCTTATTCTTCCTTATTAGTAGTCATATAATTTCTTGTCCTCAGTAGCTGGTATTTCTTTCATAGCTTTTACATATCGTCAAATTTCTGTTACTATCTACTGTCATTTGTACTCTGATTATCATACTATTTCCTTCTTTTTTTCAGTGTATCCTTTTCCTTAAGGGGTCTATCGGAAAGAACGTAAGGTCTGTGTAGACTCTACTCCTCCCACACTCCACTAGTGGAATTACTAGGTATGTTTTTATAAATCATAAATGCCCACATGACTTTTGAAAAGATGCAGAAGCAAGAACGTTGAACAACAACATCATCATCATCATATTATGATGATATTAGTGAAAAGATCCTAACTTATAAGTTGAATAACAAAAATTGGAAGATACAATAGATATCATACAAAACTGATTCGATATTGCTAAAAGAGGATGAACGATGATAGTCCATACATTATTATCCCTTTATTTGAAAAAAAAAAAAAAAAGACGACATTTATTGTACAGCAAATCACAAACTCTGACATTGTTCTTATAGCTGATGGTTTATGGTGCTCTATTTCTCTTCACAGTCTGAGAAGATCAAGACCAGTCTTATCAAGAGGTTTCGAGAAAAACTTGGTAACATAATCAACTACTTGAAAATCTTCATATAGTGGGGGATTTTCTTCAGATATGAGTTCTTTGATTGGACCATACATCTTTGAAGGTGCTAAAAGACCATTGAAGAAGCATGCCACTGAAATCCTTGGTCCTATCTTGTTCGCTACAACTCTATGATTTGCACTTACAAACTTATCGTTTGATAGGATCTGTTGCAAAATCAGATTCAGATGAGTAACAATTTGTGAAAAATGATAACAAAAAGTTATGTTTTGTTGCAAACCTGAAGAAGGTCACCAATATTAACAATCAAACCATGTTGAATCGGTGTAACATCGGCTAATTGGTTGTCACACATTACTTGGAGCCCGCCACTCTGATCTTGAAGGACAATGGTAAGAAAACTAGGATCAGTATGCTTAGCGGTACCAAGAGTTAGCTCTGGTTGTGGGCATGTCGGGTAGTAATGGCATGCCAACACTTGTCCTTTATCACATTCCGCGGCTTTCAAATGGTCAGGTTTTAGCCCAAGAGCCTCTGATAGTAAGCCAAGAAGAATGTCGGCTAGTTTCGTGACATGATTTATGTACTCAAGGGATGTTTTCCTGAAAAATACCATCAACATCAAACAGGAGAGATAGAATTGAAATTCAAGTGCAGAGTAGTTACCTGCAAACTCGTGGTATTTCTTCGGGTTTAGAAACTACAGCAGAGATGAAGAGTGTATCTTTCCAGCTAACACTTGTTCCTTTTGTTTTGTACACATGAAGATTACTATCATATCTAACTTCTCTCGTTGGATCAGACGAATAGTACTCTTTCTTCACTTCAACATCTTGTTCATGAAATTTACGAGTTCCATCAATCATTCCTTCCAAAACACTTGAAGGAATCCCATGATTTATCAGTTGGAAAAATCCCCATTTCTCAGATGCTTCCCTTATTTCATCAACAATCTTCTTATGCCCATCTTCAACTTCTACACCACTTAGATCAACCACCGGAACCTGCAGAGTTGATGACTTGCACATATTCAACTCCTCAGCAAGTTCATGAGGTGGCCTAACGAAAATTCTAGGAATCTCGACTACTCCAGCATCGACGAGTCCCTTAACACCAGCCTTTGTATCATCAATAGCCTTTATCTCAGCCCATCCTTCTTCATAATCCATTGCTAATTCACTTCAGGATAGTCTTTCTTCTTATTTTCAACAAGGATAACTCTAAATATATATCTTTTAGTTAGTTTGACGTCAATGTAGAACGTAAAATTTCTATTATTAGACACCAACAGAACAACAAAAGAGATATTTAGTGGCAATATATTTTACTTTGTCATCGATGGCCTCCTTCCGTGACACGAGCT
Source organism: Solanum tuberosum (assembly GCF_000226075.1). NCBI lineage: Eukaryota > Viridiplantae > Streptophyta > Magnoliopsida > Solanales > Solanaceae > Solanum > Solanum tuberosum. Next base: position 878,105 of record NW_006239103.1, read on the forward strand.
CAAGCTACATAGGGGCGATGTACCCCTGAGTACCCTCAATGTGCATAGTTACACATAAATATGCCTTTTAACTTGGTCTCACCTGATACCTATGTCGTCCAACTTTACAAGTAGACACTTGCATCATGATTTTGGTTCAAATATTTGAATAAGTTTTTCAATATTTCAAATATTTTAAAATTTAGGAAAATACAAATGCTAAAACAGAGTATTTGCAAATGCTGAAATACTATTCAATCAAGTATTTAAAGATTATGAGTTTCAAATTTGTCAACATACTTATAGCTCATTTTTGGGTTTACGATTAAATATTTATACATATTGGATAAATATCATAGTACAAATATATAATCTAAACAAAAATTATTGATTTATTCGAACCTGTAGCTAATATTGTAGCTACTACCTAACTATAGTAAATGTTGCAAGATAGGACTTGATGACGTTTTCTTTGTTTAATAGGACAACTAATATAATAATTCAAAGTTGTACATGACATATTTTTTGGGAGTAAGCATGCAGGGTACTAACAAAATTGAGGTCACAGACAAGAAATTTCATTTAGGGGGTAATTTTATTTTGAACTTTGCCTTGAGTTCATTTTTTATTAATAAAAGATGTTCTTTTTATGGGAATTTTTTTTTGTTGATTCTTACAACAACATATCTATTTATTGTCAAGCGGCAATAGCTATCGCGAAGAATAATTCTTAGAATTATAAGAGCATACACATGAAATTAAGACATGATAATTATGTGAAGTTAGAAATGTATCTGGTCAGTTCTCTAATTAAACCTGTGTGGGAAGAAAATTAATTCTTCAGACCTCAAAAGAGATGGGGTTCAGGATGATATGACTGTTAATAAAGTAGGTTTATATGGGTAATAATAAGTGGATATTGACATTGCATACTAGGTCATAATCACTTGAAAGATCCAATGGATCCCATATGTAACTGATCTGATAATGCATAACATTATTACAGGAACAAATTGAAATTAATCTCTTTATCATTGTACTGCGAATCGCGTAACTCTGATCGACATTGTTCTGTCTGAATGATGATAGTCTTTTCAGATGGTTTTTGCTGCTGCTTGGTGACGTGGTGTTCAGTCTCTATTCAGAGTCTGAAAAGATCAGACATCTTTGGAGAACATCGGCCCATTGGTTATCACACATGACTTGGAGCCCACCATTCTGATCTTGAAGTAGAATGATAACGTGAACAGGATTTGTATGCTTACCAAGAGTTAACTCTGGCTGTGGGCATGCAGGGTAGTAATTGCATATCAATGTTTGTCCTTTGTCACATTCGGTAGCTTTCAAGTGGTTTGGATTTAGCCCGAGAGCTTCTGATATTATGTGTATCTAAACTATTCTTTTATGAGAAAATTACGCAGTTAAGCAAACTTTTACTACTTATAATTACCACTCGCGACTAACATTATACATTAATTACGTGGGCTGACTTCTAGTTTGTATAATTAGTCACGTTTGTATATGTATAATTCGCCAGGATATACAAATACATATGTATGATATACAATTATCTAACCGATATACATATACTATCATATGGAGAATAAAATAGAGTCCGGAGCCAAAAGCCAAGAAGAGTGTCTTCTAGTTTTATGACATGCTTTATGTACTCGAGGGATGTTTTCCTGGACATTAGGAAAAGGTCAAATAATTTTGCCCTTTACTGAAAGAAATTTTCAGAATGCTGCTGAAGCAGAAACACGTTATGATTTCATAATGTAGTATCACTTCTGAAAATGCTACATGACATCCGCCACTGGCAACAAGTATCCAAATATCAATAAGAAATGAAGATAAACTGCTATACTGAGGCAGTGACATAAGTCTGAAGATATAATGCAAAAACTTCAACACCGTGTACGCATCAAACAGGAAAGATATAGAATTGAAATTCCAAGTGCAGAAAATACAGAGTTACCTGCAAACTTCTGGTATTTCTTCTGGTTCATTGTGACCAGAAACTTGCCCAGATATGATTAATGAATCCTTCCAGTATGCAGTCTTTCCTTTTGTTTTGTACACATGAAGATTGCTATCATATCTAACTCGTCTGGCTGTTAAATCAGATGAATAGTACTCTTTCTTCACTACAACATCTAACTTATACTACTTAATTACTCATCATAGTTATAGTTTGCTATAATTACCACTCGCGACTAACATTATATATTAATTATGTGGGCTGACTCCGAGTTTGTATAATTAGTCACGTTTGTATATGTATAATTCGCCAGAATATACAAATACATATGTATAATATACAATTATCTAACCGATATACCTATACGATTCACCTCTCTCCCACTCTCTGCCCTCTCTCGCTCGCCTCTCTCCTCCCCCTCACAATCTCGCTCGCCTTTCTCCTCCCTCTCCCAATCTCGCTTGCCATATATACAAATACATATGTATAATATACAAGTATCTAATTGATATACATGTACAATTCACCTCTCTCCCACTCTTT
>NW_006239103.1:880795-883627 GCF_000226075.1 Solanum tuberosum
ACTGATATACATATACAATTCACCTCTCTCCCACTTTTTGCCTTCTCTCGCTTGCCTTTCTCCTTCCTCCCCCGATCTCGCTCGCCTCTCTCCTCCCTCTCCCAATCTCGCTTGCCATATATACAAATACATATGTATAATATATAATTATCTAACTGATATACATATACAATTCATCTCTCTCCCACTCTTTGCCCTCTCTCACTCACCTCTCTCCTCTCTCTCCCAGTCTCGCTCGCCTCTCTCTTCCCTATGATATGTAGCTACGAATTGTAATTATCAAACGATAGCTATGGAGAGTAATTAGGCTATTTTTGAGTGGCTATATGTGAAAGTTCCTCTTCTTTTATCTATATGATATGTCTCCTATGTATCTGATATACACATAATAATTAGATGTATCTAATTCTAATATATTCATTATGTGTTATTTCTATGAATTTGATATGTTTTTTTTTTTGTATGTATCTTATATGTACTTAATGATTAGATGTATTTGATCTGTTTATCCTGTGTATCTGAAATATTTTTCTATGTATTTAATATCAATCAAAAAAATATCTTCTTTTAGAGGTGATGAAATGACTCCCTTCTTTGGCTTCTTCAATGCTGCAACCACCTTAGTATTCTCCTATATGGGGGCTGCTTATGGTATAATGAAGAATGGGGTCAGGGTGGCGTCAATAAGTGTGATAAATCTAGAGTTGGAGATGAAGTCGATTATGTTATCTTGAAATCCAACAAATTATGTGTCGGTTGATATGGCTGGAGTTTTGGATATTTATAGATTAATTGATTTTTTTCCCAAATCAATGCTTGTAGCTCGATGAAATTAGTAAAGATATCTACTACACAGAAAACAAATATAATGGAGAATAAAATAGAACAACGTTGTCCCTCCATATGAAAAACAAATATAAGAATAAGTAGTATACTTTTGTAATTTTCACATTATTAATTCATTGATCAAATAAACATGTAAAGTCAGCTCAATATCCATATATAACAAATTATTGTGGATCCTTTTGGATATTAATCAATTATGTCAGCCATTTATAGTTTTCTATAACTATAGTCGAAAATTAATGAAGTTTTACTTTACTAAATTAATTTATCAATTATATATTACGATTTTTATACCTTTTTGTCTACCCTTTCATCATATTTGAAGGGAGTTTTGGAGCAATAGTAAAGTTGGTTCGAGCCGTGGAAGCAGTCATTAATGCTTGTATTAGGATAGGTCATCTACCGACCCTGCTAACACGGGATGTTGTGTGCACTGAGTGCCTTTTTTGAGTCATAATCTGTAAACTGAAAAGGGCCAAAAATGTCCCTATACTATCTCAAAAGGCCCAAGTATAAGCTGAAATAAAAGAAAAATAGTTTGGATTATAAAAAAAATTGGAGTTGCCCCCAGATAATTAAGCAGTTTCCTCTTCACTGTACTGAGGTTTAAGATATGTTAATGTATTATAGTGGATAATTGGCAATAACACTCAACAGAGAGGGTATGTTGATTGAAGTAGAGAACTGTAACAAACCCACCCATTTGAGCCCGAAGTAAATTTGGGTGGGTCATGACCCAACCCAATCTGATTTCTATTTCACCTCATTCCGCCATTTGACATCCTTAATTTTAACATATTGTTATTTATCTTTTATAACCACAATTAGCATTTGTGTAATGTATGTTATTAGTTATTACTATCTATTTTATATCTTCTAAAATTTATCTATCCTTTTGTAACTTATGTTTTATTTTTTTTACGTACAAATTACAATAATGCAGATAAATTTTTTTAAAACGGATTGAAATTGAAAATTAAATTTGTAACAGCTGAAGTGAAATGAAAAGAGATCAAGAGCAAGACAATAATCAAGTAAGAAGAACTCACAAGTGGATATCGCCAGTGAATACCCAAACCAAAACTGAAATATATGATTATTATATTATATTATATACTAGTAAAATTACCTGCATTTCGCGCGGGAATTTTATGTTATGGAATTTATAAAATAATACTTAAAATCTATCAGTCATTAAAATTAAAACACTATATTATCTTACATACAAGATTACGTAGTAACAAACATTAATAATGTAAAGAAAAATGAAAATTATTACATCTTATCATTTATCCTTAATAACATAAGTTTAAATTAATGACTATAAAAATACATACCAGTGAGCCACTCAAGAGGAGGTCCAGAATTTTCGTTGTTTTAAAATGAGAGGAAATCCCTCTATTTATAGACAACAAAGGGTAGTGTGAACAAATATTTATTTTGTCTTATCGGAAAGACTATTTGGAAAAGTTACAACCCTTCGAAAAGGTCGCAACATTTCATAAAAGTCACAACTTTTCATTACAGTCGTAACTCTTCATTAAAGTCGCAACTTTTTATAAATGTTGCAATTTTTCATAAATGTCACAAATTTTCATGAAAGGGGAAGACTAGTTTTGAAAATAAATAAACTAAAAAGGAATTCTGATTTGTGGTGGTGCCACGTAGGCGGACCTAAGGTTTTCTTTTTATACTAGATTCTTAAGGCCCGTGATACGGGCCCAATATAATCAATTATTAATCATTATTTGACAAATATTAAAAGGTATTTCTATAGCATTCTGATGAACATTAATTAATATTGATCCTGATAAAAAATTTAGTATTAAAAAATATCAAAAAATAACCATCAAAGAATATAGTGCATTGAATGGTGTTTCTCCTTCCTTAATTAAATATCTTAATTTTGAGTTTTGGATATGAAAAAAATTCTTAATAGAGAGCTCTATATCCGAATGGGCAACTCCAATATAAATATCGAATACT
>NW_006239103.1:886694-907570 GCF_000226075.1 Solanum tuberosum
AATTTAAAATATTTTTAAAATCATATAGAAATTTCAATAACTTCTCAAATTCCATAATATGAGGAGTAATATATATTGGGCCCCGTGCTGGCACGGGGTCCTATATCTAGTATTACTATAAGACACAAAAAAGTACTCTATATGATTTTTTTAATGTTATAAGCTTATTAGTATATTAAAAAAGTAAGAAAACTACTGTGATAACTTTGAAGACAATAATGGGCCCTACATTTATAGAAGTCCGTGTGTTTTGTTTTACTCTTCCAATGTGTGGATAGCCACGTGGCCTTAAGAATATGCTAGAATTTGGGTGATTTTTATGGAATTTCAATACTTCCTATGCACGAAGTACAACTGCTATTAAACTGTACATTTTGCTTATTTACGGATTTGCCCTTGGTCGTCCTGGTCTTCTTCACCTTTCTATATAATAGAAAATATATATATATATATATGATTAGATAGATAAGGGATATGTGGTGATGAAATGATTATTATATTATATCAGATATAAGATAAGAGAAATGTGGTGATGAAATGGTTATTAGATTATACTCCCTCCGTCCCTTTTTAGTTGTCCACTTTAGAAATGGCACATAGATTAAGGCAACAATGATTAGCACAGTGAAGTTACAATTTTACCCTTATGACAACTTTTCACTTCAAAATTACAACCACATATTTGAATTCAAATGAAATAAATTGGAGGGAAACAACATACACTTTTACAATTTTCAAGAAGTGTAAATAAGGATATAATAGGAAAAAATTTGTTGTCCTTTCTTGATTTGTCAAAATGGACAACTAAATAGGGACAACCAAAAAAGGAAATATGGACAAGTAAATAGGGACGGAGGGAGTATTAGATAAGATAAGATAAAGACATATGTGGAGATGAATGGATTAAAAAAGGAATAACCACATAAATGGCCATAAAATCTAAAATAATTACATGTTCGTGCTCAAATTCAAAATAATTCAAGAAATACATAGTCTCTCATAAATAATTCAATATTTATTTTAATTTCTTTTCACTTGAAACTTTATTTAATTAATTTATTATCTTTTCACTTTTAATTATTTTTAATAAATCATGTGTATTTTTTTTTTAAAAAAACAATTTAAAAGTGTCCTTTAATTTTAATATTTTTATGTTTTATTTGATTTTTCTTCACTTATTTTGATATCCGTTCAAAATTAACTTATTTTAAATAAAGAAAAAAGTAGTCTCTCCATTCCATCTACAATAAGATAGAAGGGGATAACATTATTTGATTGATACTTATCCCTTTTTGCTGCTGCTTGGTGACCAGTTTTATCAAACAAATAATCAATACTTGAAAGTCTTTATATAGTGGGGAATTTTCTTCTGATATGAGCTTAGCTTCTTGGTGACCTTCTTCAGGTTGGCAACAAAAGCTACTCATCTCTACATTTTGTTATCATTTCTTATAAATTGTTACTCATTTTGTAACACATCTTATCAAATAACAAGTTTGTAAGTGCAATTCATAGAGTTACAGCAAATAAGGTAGGGCCAAGGACCTCCAAAGATGTATGGTCCAATCAAAGACTTTCTGGTCCAATCAAAGATTTCTCCAGCCTGTTGATGATTTTTGTAGACTTTTTTTTTTTGGTTTCCCAGTCGGTGTTCGGAGCCCACAGTCTTTATCACATATATGGATATTAAATAAGGAAAAACTATCTAATTAGACATACTTTATTACCACATATACTTAATTTACCTCTAATTTTAAAAAATTTACACAAAATACCACTTTTAATATTTATACAATATATTTTAAAATATTTAATCAGATACACAAATCCCTTAAATATGATATTGAATAATTATATTAAAATTAACCTCTTTGATTAATGTTAAATTATCAATTCAATTTTTTCATAATGATTTCATAATGTAGTATCACTACTTGAGGGAGGACTGGGTGACCATAACATCTCTAGGAATTTCTTAATATATACTCCAGATGCGCCACTGGCAACACGTATCCAAATATGATCAATAAGAAATGAAGATAAATTGCTATACTGAGGCAGTGACCTCTAATGAAGATAAACTGCTATTCTGAAGATATAATTTTTATAGGATATGATTTTTATTTTTATTAATTAGATAGATAAGAAATATGTGGAGATGAATGGATTAAAAAAAAAGCAAGGTTATAATATGACACAGTTGCCCTAATATAAATAATGAAAATGGTTAAAATGTCATTAATCGTCCTTTGTTTGGCTTTAGTAGAAATAACGGGAAAAAGACAAGAATATTCTCTCCATTCCATTTTATGTGACATCCTTTAGTTTGACTCGGTGTTTATAAAAAAAAAACAAAACTTTTATACTTGTGGTCTAAAATAATTCTTAAATATTTGTATGACTGAAAATTATTTCATTAAGGCTAGCGGAATTTTAAAGTTAAATTAGTTTTAATTATAATAAAGTGATAATCTTTTTCGGAACAAACAAAAAAAAGTGTAATATAAAATAAAACGAAGAATTTGAATTTTTGGCTAAAAAAAGGTGTCACATCACTTACGGAATGGTTAACTTTATCAGAAAAATGAATAGTATTATCCAACATGATTATGAAGATGAAATGAAAAAAACATATATAATTCAATTAGCCCATAATTGCGCAACTACTTGAAGCTAAATTACAGAAGTCCTCGAATTTGAGATGGTCATTAAATTATGGATTATTTCCATAGAAAGTTATTCAACATTAAACAACAGAATATGAAAGACATTGTTAGACAACATTATTGTAGTACGAATCGCAAATTTTGATCTACAACTGAATGATGATAGTCTTTTCTGATGGTTTTTGCTGGTGCTAGGCAACGTCTGTCTTCAGAGTCTGAAAAGATCAAGACCAGTCTTATCAAGAGGCTTGGAGAAAAACTTAGTGAGATAATCAGGTATTTGAAATTCTTTATATAGCGGGGGATTTTCTTCTGATATGAGCTCTTTGATTGGACCATGCATCTTCGGAGGTGTAGAACCTCCAGTGAAGAAGGTTGCCGCTGAAATCCTTGGTCCTACATTTTTCGCTACAACTCTATGAATTGCACTTACAAACTTGTCATTTGATAGGATCTGTTACAAAATCAGATTGAGTAACAGTTTGTGATAAAATGAAATAAAAAAAGTTGTGTTTTGTTGCAAATTACCTGAAGGAGGTCACCAATATTAACAACCAGGGGCGAATTTATGTACTAATTTTGGGTCACCCGAACCCGTGGTCATCCGACAAACTCAATATATTACTTCTATAATTATTAAAGAATATATTAAATTAAAACTTAGTTGAACCCGTTCTCAAAATGGCTGGATGGTTCACTGGTACCACTGCAAGATTTCAACTCACAGGTCGCAGGTTTGATCCCAGGCAGCCCCAATTCGCTTCAATTTATTTTATTAACTAAAAACACATTTTTCATTTAAAAAAGAAAGAAAAAAGCTAAATTCTGAAAGTTTAAAAGTCAAAAGACTTCAAAAGTTTCCTTCCCACACACTTTTCAAGTTCCAAGTTCCAACAATATTTTTTTCCCTCTTCAAATTTGTTTTCTATTTTCCACACAAAGAAGAAGCTTCAAGTCTCCAACTTCAAGTCAAGAATTTAGAGAAATCATCATTGTCAAAGTTTAAGGTCATTTTAGTTTATGATTTCTCTTTTTAATAAACAAACTAACAAGATAAATAAATAAATAAATATACATATATACATATATATATATATGATCAATGACTCTACAGTCTTCTTTATAAAGTCTTGTAAGAATAGCGTATAGGGCTTTTATTCCTAACGCTCTTCTAGTTTGAATCCATTTTTTATTAAGGTGAGGAAGCTTTTTATCAACTCCTGTGGCCTTAACGTTAAAATCTTTAATTTTTTCAACTGAAATATAGTTGAGGGTAGGATAATATGCTTGCAGATCCTGGCATTCCATAGATATGCTAAAAAACCTGCAGTAGACTCCATTGCCTTGAGCAAAATTTTTTATTGCCTCGAACAATTTGGACGGTAATTTGGACAACTCCTTTAGATCTGGTTTAGTATAAACTCGATCCAAGTAACCAAATTCGAATAATTGAGCCGTAAAATTCGGTATCCCATTGGGAAATATTGATATTCTAGGAAACAAGCTTGTGGTTCCTAAAACACCATAAGTTTCTCCGCTTTCTTCTGGAAGATTATAGATGTATCTAGTGAAAGATAGATACTCTTCTTCTTTTGGATGTTGTTTTCCAACCTGAAAAGAAGAAAAAACTTTTGTTCCCGAAGGACTTTGATTAGTTTTACTCTCTGGTTTTCCAGATATAATTTTTTCAGCAGTAGCTGAGGATGAGCTTGTTGCTTCATTTGCTCGACTTTTTTCCTCATCTTTTGATGTGGAAATTGGCATATTCGTGCTTACCATCGAGATGTTTTTGGCACTAGGTGCTAGTGGGACATCTCCTGCCACTTTGTTGGAATTAATATTCCCTTTCATATTTGAATTCTGTAATGGACGTGTGTCCAGATGTTCACATAAGAGTAGAAATTCTCTCATGCTTTCAGCTTGAGTAGTACTAAGCTGATTTATTTCAGATTGTAACATCCGAGATTGTTCAGATAGCTTTGATAGCTCATCTCTGATTTTGAATAGTTTTTGGCTTTTATCATCAATGGACTCATCCACTGTCTTCATTTTTTCATATATCCTGTTCACCAGGATTTTTGTCTGATTGTCCATATTGCACGTTTCTAGAAATGAAATCTGCAAGAAAATTGTCATTTCCTTTAATATATTCTATTGAAAATGAATAGAAAGATAATAGTACTTGCCATCGATGCAATCTCCTGTATTGAGGTTCAGAAGGAAGCTTGTTAAAAATCAGTCCTGATACTTGAGTATTATCAGATCTAATAACAAATTGTTTTGGTAGAAGAAAAGCAGAAAATTTTCTAATTCCTCTAACAATGGCTAGCAATTCTTTTTCATTTGTAGAATACCTTGTTTCTGCATCATTGAATGTACCACTAGTGTACCTGCATATTTCATTTAAATCGGTTTGTAATAATGCTCCCCAATGATAGTCAGACGCATCTGTTTGTAGGACAAGATTATCACTGTCTTCTGGTAGCCTAAGTTTTGGCAATTTACCACATTCTTCTTTTAGGCTTTTTACACACTGGGTGTGCTCTTCAGTCCATCCTAATCTATTGGACTTCCTTAATAACTTTTGTAGTATATTCCGTTTTTTAGCTAAATCCGGAATGAATTCTCCTGCATAATTTAAACAACCTAGAAATCTTTGAATCTCTTGTTTTGTTGTTAATTTGTCAGGAAATTCTACAATCTCTTTTGAAATGTGTGATTGGAGTTCAATTCCATTTTTTGAAATAATCATTCCTAAGAACCCTATTTCATTTTTATTAATGTCAGCTTTTTTCTGACTTAACACAATTCCATTTTTTAAGCAAATTTCTGAAAATTCTTTCAGATGTTTTAAATGTTCTTCATATGTTTTTGAACATATTAGTATGTCATCTATATAGACTATTAGAAATTCTTTTTCAGAGAATATTTTATCCATTTTTCTTTGGAATATTTGTGGTGCATTTTTTAGTCCAAAAGGCATGACTAACCACTCATAATGTTCATTAGGAGTGCTGAAAGCAGTTAACTGTATTGAGTTTTCTGCTAATTTTATCTGCCAAAATCCACTTTTGCAGTCGAATTTTGAAAAATATGTTTTTCCTTTTGCAAGGTTAATTAGATTATTTTTATTTGGGATAAAGTATCCATCAAATATGCAATTTTTGTTCAGCTCTTTATAGTTTATTACCATGCGAGCTTTTCCTCTTTTGATTTCAGGCATGATTTCTTACCATAAATGCTGGGCTACTATGAGGACTTTTACTCATTCTTATTAATTTTAAGTTGAGTAATTCTTTAATTTGAATTTTAAATTCAATTTTATCGTCTTCATTGTAGAGCATAGGTTTAACTCTAATGATAATACTGGGGTCTTTTAAAGTTAAAATTGCCCTTTCATGGTTTTGTTCCCATTTTTCTAATGGATTTTCTCCATAAGATTTTTGTAGATTTTCCTTAATCTTTTCTAGATTAAGACATTTACAAGTAATCTTTCTTAGATTTTCTAAATATTTTCTTTTGTAATTTCCATTATCTTTTTCAAGATTATAAGGATTTTGTTTTCTTGGGACTTTGATGAAATGTCCACAAGGGGTTTTTAGAGTTATCATATATAATGTTTGATGATAGTCTTGAAATTGTTGTAAAAAATCATTTCCTAATAATAAATCTGTTTCTAGTTTATCATAAGCAAATAATTTTTTTATAGAAACAATTTTTTATCCTAAAATTATTTCTACCTTTTCTTTTGATTTGTTTAGTTTTTCTTTATCTCCTGTGATTCCAATCATAGAGATATTATTTTTGTTTATGTCCCAATCTTTTATTAAAAAAGATTTTGCTGAACTTGCTTCAGATCCATTGTCTATCTGACAACATGTTGTTAATTTTGTATCATAGGATGTTATTTCTATGAATACAGATACTTTGAAAGTTGTTTCTTTAGGCATTTACCTTTGGTATGAAACAAGTTTCACCTTTGTATAGCATTTCTATTCCTTTTTTCCCAATGCTATAATCTTCAAGTTTATTTAGGAATAGATTTCCTAAAATTAATTCGTGATCACCATCGTGATTTGTAATATAACAAGGAACTGTTATCCTTATAGTATCTAGTTGTATAGGTAAATCTACCATGTTTTTACAACTAAAATTATTTCCTTCAAAGGTTTTATATGTATAGTGTTCTCCTTCATAGATTGTTATTCCTTCTATTAGGATACCTTTTACATGATTAGCAGTTGCTCCTGTTTGTATTAAGATTTCTTGATGTCTCCATTCTGTTCCATTGAAGATTATTCCTTTTACTTTTGTTATATTTGGAGTTTCAATTTTTAGAGGATATCTATTAGATATACTTTTTCTAATTGAATTTCTTCCATATTCTATTGAGAGTCTAGGATTACTAGTTTCCCCTATTTCTTGTGTTTTTCTAAATTGAATTTCATATTCATCTGGAATTAGTGCTTGTTGAATTTCTGCTTCAACTATTCTTGCAATTCCTGCACATTCTTGATCTATTTCAATCATTCCTTTATTTTTGTATATTTTACCATAGTTTGAATTTGTAACGGTGTACAATGCTTGGTAATATATGCTCATTATATGATTACCTGGTTTAAATAGATCATTTCTTTTGATCTGAAAATGTAAGCTTAATGCGTCATTAAAATCAGCATCTTTTAGTGAAATACAATATTTTGGGTAATAGGTAAAAAGGAGCTTTGTATAGGCTAGGTTTCCCTCTACTATACCAAGATTTCCTTCTCTTGCATTAATGAATCTTTTCATCTGATAGATTTATTACTATCGGACAATTGATTCCTTCTTTAAAAGTCGATTTGACTAATATTTGGATTCCTCCTAAATTAACATAATTCATTTTCTTTCTTTTTCTTTCAGGAATTTTCCTGAGGATTTGATCTATCATAGGTTTTGTTAATAGGTTTAGTTTATGTTTTCCTGTCGTTTTGGTAATTTCTATTACCTTTTCAATTTCTTGATATTCATGATAGGAGATTTTATCTCTTGCGAACATTCTTTGCATTCTGCTTAGTAGATTATCTTCTACTTTAAGATTTAATTTTAATCCTTGGATTTTTCTGAATGTTTCTCCATCAAAAGTTGCTTTTAAAGCATAACCTCGATGGTCTTCTTCTGTTTCTAATATTTAAGCAGATTCCTTTTCTTGAATTTCTTTATTCATTTAGTCAGATTCTTCTGAACTGCTAGAATATTCTTCATAGACTTCTTCGAAAATTTCTTCACTTTCCATAGATTTTATTGATTCAAGATCTGAATCAATATCTATTCTATCAATTTTTTAGATTTTTACTCTCCTTTTATTACACTCGTAGCTTTTGTGACCTTCTTCACCACAATTGTAGCATTTGCATTTATCAGTGGGTTTTTTAGAAAATTCTCTTTTCTTTTTATAGTATTTTTTCTAGGTATATACTTCTGTTTAGAGAAGTTTTTTCTTTTTATTAAACCCTTTTTGAGTTGTTTTCTTTTTTTGTATGGTTTTTCATCACATCCCCATTTAGTAGATGCCTTTGTATCATTACAATAGATCTGTGTATTAATCCTTTTAGCCTTTCTTTGTATGTTATGAGACATACATAATTGACTAAGTCTATTTTTTAAGAAACTAATTCTTTGACCAAGAGTATCCCCTTTTTTCTCTTCCTTTTCGTATTCTTCTCTGAAGTATTTTGCCCAGAAGCCTGGTAATTTTTGATAGTATTTTTCTAGATAAGGTATCATTTCCTTACCGCTATCAAATATTTTGTAGTAATATTCTTCGAATTCACAAGTGTATTCTTGAATATAACTCATTTTACAAATTTGTAATTTTTCTAATTGTTCTTTTGCAATAGTTCTTGCAAACTCTTTATTGTCTCTTTCATTTCCTTTTCCTCCAAAGAATTCATTAGCGATATATAGCTTTAAATTTATTATACCTTCTTGGACCGAACTTTTTAGTCCTTCTAAGGTATCATTTTTAATTATTTTTTCTGCATCTTCAGTTAATCCTGAAAACCAGTCATGTACTTTTCCCATGAATGTATTTATCATAATGATATATTTTTCTTCATCTGTATAATTTCCTTTTCCTAAAAGGAAATAAAGGAGCATGTTTTGAGACCATAGGTCTAGGCTATCTTCTGGATCTCTTTTACATTCGAGATCTAGAAATTGGGCTCAAATATCTCCAGTTGGGAGTCTATTAGGCATAAATCTTGTTTTATCATTGTTATGATAATGTTTTATGAAATCGTTTTCTTTCTTTGCTTTATTTGCAAAGTTCTTTTCATCTTTTTCTGGCTCTTGCCATTCTTCTTTCATTGAAGTAGATGCTTCAAATTTTCCTTGGAGTCCACCTGTTTCCCCTTTATTTATGAATACTTTTAATTCTGAAAGACTTAAGTCTTCCATTGCATAAACTAGTTCATCTAGTTCATTCATCCTTTTGTTCTTTTGATTCGGAATTATTTTCGGTTATTTCTGGAAAATTTTCTTCTTCTATTTTTTGTTTTTCTAGGAATCTTTGGATTAATATTTCATCCATACTTCCTTTTTGATAAGTATTTCCACTTGCTAATTTTTTTGATAATAATTCTTTAATATATTTTTGACTTACCTTTTTGTCAAATTGTTCTGTTTTTTCTATTATTTTTGTAATTCTTCCTGGAAGATTTTCTTTGATATAATTGATTTTAATTTCTATCATTTTTAACCGTAAGGTTAATTGTTTATTACTTTCAACAAGATCTTTTAGTAAATCTGAGATTTCTCTTAAACTCATCTTATTCTGAAAAGTAATAGTCAGAGGTATCAAAGAAATTATAATTTATTATATTATATCTTTCTTCTTGTTTTTTATTTCTTAAGGTTATTATTCTTATTATTTTTCTTTTTAGATCCTTATCTAAATCTTTTATTGCTTGTAAAATTGTTACAAGTATATCTACATCTATATACCAAATTGGTTTTATAGTTGTAAAGTCTGTGTCCATACTTAGATTATATCTCTTGGCTCTGATACCAATATTTCGGGCTGTTTTAAAACAGGGTTGCGGAATTTTTATTACTGTTTATGCAGTAAATATTGTATAATTTTTTAAGATAGATAATGCATTTTTATACTCAAAATATTCTTGTATTCTATACATCTTCATTTCATGTATTGAAAATATTAATGCATCATAGTGATGACTAGTATGCATGTATACTTGTTCCATTTCAGAAATTGCTCTATCCATATGAAATAAAGCTTTTTTATACTTCCAAGCTCTTTTTCTTACGCTATGTAAAGATTGTTGAATATTTTTCATTTTAACATGAATTTAAGATCTGATATGCAAATAGCATGGATATAGTTCTATCATGATATATAGCATTATTTACCTTTCGGCATGATATGCAAATAGCATAATTGATATTAAACATGAAATATTCAATATTTTTAATTCCCTATAGGTACTAAATATTTTTTCTTATGTCTAAGTAAAATATAAGCATATATAGTATGTTAGTAAGAATTCATAATATGTAATAAAAGTTCGCGTGTATACCTTCCTTCTCTTATGTCGATGAATAGTCTTTATCACTACCGCAGTAGTTCTCCCTTCAGGCCATGAACAGTGTTTCGCCCTAACGACCTCAGTCTCTTGGCTACTTCGTTACTGTTCCTCCTTAAAGCTGAAGATCGCAACCTTCACTTATGACTATAAATGGAGTTTTAAGAAGAGAGGTATAAAACAAACTGTTTATTTCATATTATAATTTTTACATACACACCATATTTACTTACAATACTCACAACATAATAGAAAATACTTTTCCTAGACGGGAGAAGTTACTACTCGCTCAAACTCATACTCAGAGGTACCTAACAATTTTATATATATATGTATATATCACTTTAATTTTAGGGTTTTCATATAAAAAAATCTTGTCATTACTTATAATAGGAAATCATCAATAGCTAAAGAATTGATTATCTCAAACTTACATATTTTGCGGATGTAACTTGTAAGGAATGTGTTTCATATTATATTATCAATTTTGAAGGGTGTGATTCCTTTTTTTTTAATGTGAAAGGGGTGTGATTCCCTTATTTTTTTAAATGTGAAAGGGGTGTGATTCCTCTTCTTTCTATGAATATGTGATTTCGAATGCAAAAGAGGCATAAGTCCTCTTTTTATTATGAATGTGTGATTTTCTTATTGTTAAATGTGAAAGGGGTGTGATTCCTCTTCTTTCTATGAATATGTGATTTCGAATGCAAAAGAGGCATAAGTCCTCTTTTTATTATGAATGTGTGATTTTCTTATTGTTAAATGTGAAAGGGGTGTGATTCCTCTTCTTTCTATGAATATGTGATTTCGAATGCAAAAGAGGCATAAGTCCTCTTTTTATTATGAATGTGTGATTTTCTTATTGTTAAATGTGAAAGGGGTGTGATTCCTCTATTTTAGTTAGATTTGCAAGGATTGTGATTCCTCTATTTTATTTGAACTTGCAAGGGTGTGATTCCCTTATTTTTTATTGTGAAAGATATGCGATTCTCTTATTTATTTTAAATTTGCTAGTTAAATTTGTGACTAAGTTGAATAGCATTGGTGAAGAATTTTTGAATGGATGTTTAGTTTGTAAGATAGAGCGGAAGATATTTGAAAATGTAAGTAATGATGCTATTATAGATCATTTTCAAAATATGAAGTCTCGTCGAGTACAATTGTAAACTGATGATATTTTTTGTGGTAATGTAATTTTTATGTATTGCTCGCTTAGTTATTGTTATTATAATTTTTTTGATATTATTTTTAAAGCAATGGTGCACCCGTTTTCTTAAAATCCTGGATTCGCCTCTGTTAACAACTAAACCATGTTCAATCGGTGTAACATCGGCCCATTGGTTATCACACATGACTTGGAGCCCACCATTCTGATCTTGAAGCAGAATGGTAAGGAAAACAGGATCTGTATGCTTACCAAGAGTTAGCTCTGGCAGTGGGCATGCCGGGTAGTAATTGCATACCAACCCTGGTCCTTTGTCACATCCGATAGCTTTCAAGTGGTTTGGATTTAGCCCGAGAGCTTCTGATAGTAAGCCAAGAAGAATGTGTTGAAGTTTTATGACATGATTTATGTACTCAACGGATGGTTTTCTGGATATTAGGAAAAGATGAGAGGTTAGATTTAATGCAAAAACTTCAATATATACAACACACACACAGCAAACAGGACAGATACAGAGTTACCTGCAAACTGGTGGTATTTCTTCAGGTTCATTGTCACCAGAATCTTGCCACGGGATGTGTAATGAATCTTTCGAGTTTGCTGTCTTTCCTTTTGTTTTGTACAGATGAAGATTGCTCTCATATCTAACTCGTCTTGCTGTTGGATCAGACGTGTAGTACTGATTCTTCACTTCAACATCTTGTTCATGAAATTTACGAGTCCCATCAATTATTCCTTCCAAAACACTTGAAGGAATCCCATGATTTATCACTTGGAAAATTCCCCATTTCTCAGATGCTTCCCTTATTTCATCAACAATCTTCTTACGCCCATCTTCAACTTCTATGCCACTTAGATCCACTACTGGAACCTGTAGAGTTGACTTACACATATTCAACTCCTCAGCAACTATTACAGAGTCAACTAGTCCCTTAATACCAGCTTTTCTCTCATCCATTTCAATCTTCTACCTAGTTCAATCGAGTAAATGTACATAAAAAGTTTTAAAACGAGTTGAAATTGAAAATTAAATTTACAAACCCCTAAAGTGAGATGAAGAGATCTAGAGCAAGACAATAATAATTAAGTAAGAAGAACTTACAAGTGGATATCGCCAGAGAAATAGATGAATATTACTCGCGAGATGAAATGATTACCTATATCAGATAGATCAAGAGATTCGCGGAGATGAAATGATTATTATATTATATAGTAGTATATTATATATTAGATAGATAAGAGATATGGGGAGAATGCATATCTTATATAGCACCCCTTGTTTTTTGACACGTTTTTCTACAATTTTTTTATTTTGAAATTTGTGGTCTAAACAATTCTTAAATATTTGTGTAACTGAAAATGATTTCATTAAGGCAAAGATAAAAAAAGAAACTTTTAAAGTTAATTTTTTTTTTTTTTTGTTATAATAAGATGATATTTTTTTGGAAATTGATTTTAAAAAAAAGATGTCATATAAAATGAAACACAGAGTTAGAGAGTAAGAATTTTTGGCTAAAAAGAATAGTCACATCACTTACTATATGCTTTAACTTAATCTAAAAACGGTGTTATTTGCAGTTTTGATGATTTGACAAACCATGAGACCTTGTAAAGGGACATGATCCTTGTGTCAATGTACACACAAATGCCACGCTGTAAAAAGTACAATTGGTTGGTGCACAGTCTCCAACTGTGATAGAAACCTCGGCCAATGGTATGGCCTGTTGTGTTGTAATTTTTCTATCTTTAGAAAAATCACGTTTTTGAAATGTTCTAAGTATAAAACAATTTGAGAAAAATACTTAGAAAAGAGTCACCACTTAATTTTTTAAAGAAATTAAGAAAACTTATAATTTTTAAAGATTTACACAGAAAAAATCACTTGAAAATATCAAAGAGGGTTCGGGGTTCAATTTACACTTCGATAAGGATTTAAGCATTCGAAGTGTCCGCTAACATGCGGTTGACCTGCGACTTGACTAAAATATATTTTGACTATTTTTTAGAAAAATGATTTAACTTAAGAATAATATGTACGATATTTGGTTAACTTGAGAAAAAATAGTTAAATAAATGACACATTTTTTTATTTTTTAGAGAAAGGGACCCAAAAATGAAACATTTGACTCAAAATATAAGTGATTAGAATATTAATAAAAGTAGATTAATTAGAATTTATTTAATTCATTTTTGAAATAATAATTTAAATCAATTTAATACATTAAAGAACGAAAAATCATTTTTTAATTAATTGAAGAAATAAAGTTTTGACTAACCTTTTGAGAAAATGACTAAGTAAGTATTTATATTTTTTTTTTATTAATTGAAAAAAGGTTTGGACTAACATTTTTTAAAATTTTATTTGAGAAAAAATACTTTAACTTAAAAATAATTTTAAAATGAATAAAATGTGATCAAGTGAAAAGCATTAAAGAACCTCTCTTTTAAAGAACAAAAGGTTTAACTTAATTGAAAATATAAAATTTTGAGATTAATAAAATAAATACACAAAAAAAATGTATTAAAATTAAACCAACACAAAGAATAACTCATCTTTTGGGGAATTTAATTAAGCTAATTAACAATTCTAAAGTTAGAGTTAATGATAAGAAAACAAAACAATAAATAAAGATAATTAAATAATTTAAAGGCAAAGGGGAAATGAATTTGGGCTCCCTTTTTTGGGGCCAAACTCTTTGCTGATTTGGGCTTTTGGCTCAATCCCCTTTTTGGTATACAGTTGTTGTATACGAGTGTATATCGGTCGTTTCTTAGCCCTTTTTCCTATATATCAACCCATATACCAACTGTATACAGTTTGTTTTGACGCTTCCAACCTGTATCTTTGTTTTTGGTCACATATTTGACGTATACCACTGTATACAAGCTGTATTTCGGATTAATTTCAAGTTTCCGAAATATGAAAACTCAATTTCCAGCCCGTATCTTGCTGCTTTCAACCTATACACCAGCTTTGCAGATCCGGTAAGGGGAAGCATTGGGCCGAACCAAAGAGAAGATGCAAGGAGAGGGAGTTCGTGATGAACTCCGGTGGATTTCACAACAAAAGAAGAAGGAAATGACTTAGTAGGTAAAACTTTTAAGCGACATAACACAAAATAAAGTAGAAATATCTTATGGTCCTATGAAATTAGTATCAAAACAGGCACAACCATTAATCCGGACTTCAAGCTCATACCGGAAACAAGACCAAGGCTTCAACTTAATCAAAGGAAAATCAATAGCAACAGGGATGTCAGGCAGTCTCATCCCATAAGAAACTCATTTGGATGCAAAGGATCATTCATATTTGTTTGGCATAATACATATATTGACCCCTAAACTTGGCTTCAAATTTTAATTTTGACCTTTAACTTTGTAAGTGCACAAATAGGCACTTTAACTATCCAAAACTTAAACAAAAAAACACTCGGATCCTACCTGGCAAAATGCGTGAAATACACTCAAATTAGGCGCGTTAGATGTAAAAATTCAGGGGGTCAACAGTAAAAAAAGCATTGAAAGGACAATTAAACCCTTTTTATATTTTTTTCTAACAATGTTACCCCTCTTTTTTGCATTATTTGTTGTTTACTACGAAATGCAAGTGACATTTAATAAAAAATTTTGTTATTACAAAAAAAAATTATAATGAAGTTTTTTTTTGGCAAGAAGGAAAAAGGAACACGTGTAGTACTAATTTTTTTTTTTGAGATTCAATCAATTTTTTTGTCTTTGAAATATTTCTAGTTGTTAATTACTGTAATTTATAGTACTTTCTAAGAAATTTTCAAATAATATATATTATTTCATTTGTCCAAATTTATGCGTCACCGGTAAAATTTGAAAAGTCAATCAAATCTTTTATATATTTTTATATCTTTTAAATATTTAAGTAATTAATTGTCGTGATTTATAATATTTTATACAATTATTTAGTATGGTAAAAGAAATTTAAAAGAAACACACATCCTTCAATAGTAAAATATGGGTCCCCCTTTTTCTTTACAGGTTGACCTCCTGCCTGTATAGTCTTTTTTTGTCCAGAAGGAAAAAGGAACACGTGTCGACCCCAAGGTCCTCTCTATTCCCGCTTATTATATTATATACTATTGATGAAGAGCCCGTGCTAATAATTAATTGAAAAGTTAATTTTTAATTGACGTTAAATAAATAGTTTTAAATTTTAAATTTGAATAAATTATATATATTTATATGGTAGTAAACGTTCATGTTAACTCTAAAATGAATACATCACTATTAATAAAGCTTGAAGTTTAAAGAAAAATCCTTAAATGACCAAAATAACCCTTAAACTCAATTTTAATCACAAAAAGCATACATGTCCACGGTGTGGTGGCTGATTCATCAACTAATTTTTTGTATGTTTTTTCAAAAATATTTTAGTTGCTAATTTGTTATAATTTATAAAAATCATTAACGTCATTTTCGAATAACTTATAGTATTGTTAACTTTCAATAATATATATTGTTCCATCTATTCAAATTCATGTGTCACCAATAGAATTTCAAGAGTCAACAAAAAATTTTCTAAAAAAAATATATTTTAATTATGATTTATAGTACTTTTAAATATAACGTATAGTGTGTTTGTAGGCTCTTATTAGATTGAAAAAATATTTTAAATTAGTAATTATTGTAATTAATAGTGTATATTACGTAATTTTCAAATTTGTAATAAATTTTTTTAAATATTAAGTCTAATAATTTATAGTATCTTAAATGTAATCTTTGAATACACATAAATTAAAAAAAGAAATAAGACAAATAAATTATAAATTGAATAATTGACATTTTCAAATATTAATTTACCACAAAATGAAAGTGAAGGAAGAAGTTGTGAGGCAAAAATAAAGAGAAATTATTTGAAAAGGTGTCAAATAGACAGGAAAACGGGCCCACATGCATTGAATAGTTGGCAGCCATTGAGTGGGTCACTAATACACGTGGCAGCGTTTGCATTTCACGCTTTTGGCTCCAAAAATCGCGTGTTTATTTATTTAAAGGTATGATAGTTAAAGTGCCTATTTGTGCATTATGAAAGTTGGAGGTCAAAGTTAAAATTTGAAGCCAAGTTTAGGGGCCAATATATGTATTATGCCTATTTGTTTTACTCCCAAACAAATGGAACTACACACACATTTCCTAAACATAATATTCTTAAATTAACTAGACATGGACAGCAACTAAGGACAGTAGACAAAATTGAATAAAATACTATATAAAAAAAATATACTAAATGTAAGGATCATTTATGTCACAAAAACAGCCATGGTCAAACCACACTTCACTGATTTGGGCAATATAGTGACTTAAACTTGAAAATTAGCTCAAGAACAGTAAGGCAAAACCCTTCGACACTTTCAAAACATGAAACAAACAATGAGTATTATTTGACAAACACGAACGGAGCAATGTCAACGAGGTCAATCAAACAGGCCATACAAACTTAGGGTGAGTATAACAACAATGAATTCGAAAAGAACAAAGCCAACGATGTGAGCTTACACCAATGTTAAATCATCAAGAAAACGAATACATAAGAACATTTTAGTAAAAATAAGATGAAGAGAATACTACAGATCGAACACATCACCCAAGCTCATCTTAGAATCCACAAAGAGCTACTTATCAAACCAACACAATGAACTCAAAATAAACAAAGGGATTACGAGTTGTTTACCTTGTTCGGTGCAGCGAACTGAGACAAACGAACTAGAATGCACTCCTACCAACGACTTCAAGCTTACACAAACTTGGAAGAACGATGAATAGAGTAAGAGAGTGTAACCGAATCCAAAAATTGATCTTACTCTCCGTTCTCAAGTGTGATTCTTTCCGATTTCTATATCTATTCCCCGCCTCTTTACTTTGCAAAACTAAACTTTTTCTAGAAAGAAAAACGTCAACCCCCTTTTTTCCAACCTTTTTCCAACCCCCAAACAAATAAGAAGAAGGGGTATTTATAGGGGAAAATAGGGTTCGGTTGAGGGGGAAAACGGAATGGATTCAAAATTCGAAATTCAAAAATCTTGAGGATAAGGCAGCCAGCTTGAATTTCTGTACGAAAATCGTACAATTCCTCAACGGAACAACGATTTGAGGCGCTTGATTTGAAATAAGGGCGAATGAGGCGTCAAGATGGGGACACGTTGGATTGCTTCGTTGCTGGACTCGGGTCGCGATGCTCGTGATTCTGAGCTGCTGAAATTGCTGGACTTCAGCAATTTTCGCTGCTGGGTTGCAGTGTTTCTGGTGGAGGAGAAGTGTGGGGTCGGTCAGGTATTTGGTGTTGTAATGTATTTGTTGTTGTATGTAATGGATTGGGATTGGGTTATTGTTGAAGAATTAAGGGAAATGGGCTGCTAATATGAGGAAATGGCATTGGGTTGCTGAATAATGGGCCTGTTTTTAATAGGCCCAAAATGGGTCCAAAAATGGGTTTGAGGCAAGGTGAAAAAGGTTATATCTTGGAGTCTAAGAAATAACCAAATTAAGTAAAATTGACAAATTCGGCTAATAATTAGCTGTGACAAATTAATATGATTAATTAATGAACTTCTTAATCTTAACGAAATAAAATAATCGACTTAATTATAAACTAATTAATTCAAAAATGTAAATTATTATATAACTAAACTAATTAGTAAGATATTTAAATAAAACAAAATCTTTTTGAGATGATTTTCGAATATTTATAAAATATAATAAATATATTCAAAATTTTATAGACTATATAAATTAATTTTAAAAAAAAAACTATAAAAATTACAAAATTACTTAAAATGAGTTGAAAAATATTTTAAATTTTATAAAGTCAATTATTTCAAATCGTTTGAAATTTAAGAAGTTCGATGATTAATCTATATTATGGAGGTCCAAAATTGGGTGTCAACATGGCCTCGAAGGTTGTGTCTATTATTCATAAAGGTTATGTTCAATAGACACAACCTTAGTTTTTTCATCTTGAAAACTCTCAAGAACACAAGCAAAGACCCATCTTGTTGAAGTATTCCCCAAAGGCGCAATTGGGACCTGATCAAGCTGCAAGTGTCATAGTTGTCTTAGGAGTTATACTTCCGTGCTTACATTGTAAATTTGTTTGTAATCTATGAAGTATTCAAATCTTTTGTTCGGTTTGTAAAAGTCCAAATCGGTTAGAGTTAACTAATTTAGTGGGCAGTTTTGTATCTCCTTAGTCAAATTCTAAGTCATCTAGGAGTTAACTGATTTAGTGGGCAGTGTGGTATCTGCTTAGTTGAAATTTAAGTTGTCTAGGGTTGACAACTTAGTAGGCAGTGTGGTATCTGCTTAGGCTCAGTAAGTAATTGGGTTATTACTTAGCTTTGAGATTAATGGCTTAATCTCATTTGATGTTGTATCTGTGTTTCACCTTTGCTTGAGAAGATTAGTGAAAACAGTTGGAAAATCCTGTGTGACAAGTCGTGGTTTTACTCCCTTGAGCAAGGAGGTTTCCACGTAAAACTCTTATGCCTGTCTTTATATTGTGCTATGTATTTCCCGCATCTTTACTTTAGCTACTGTTCTTGCTGAGTCAAGGGACCTGGTCCGTTGACTGATAGTGGACCCATACATTCCAACAAACTCTTCTGGCTGTTGGATCAGACGAATAGTACTCTTTCTTCACTTCAACATCTTGTTCATGAGATTTATGAGTCCCATCGATCATTCCTTCCAAACTACTTGAAGGAATCCCATGATTTATCAGTTGGAAAAATCCCCATTTCTCAGATGCTTCCCTTATTTCATCAACAATCTTCTTACGCCGATCTTCAACCTCTATGCCACTTAGATCCACGACTGGAACCTGTAGAGTTGACTTGCACATATTCAACTCATCAGCAAGTTCATGAGGTGGCCTAATGAAAAGTCTTGGAATCTCGTCTATTCCAGAGTCAACTAGTCCCTTAACACCAACTTTTGTATCATCAATAGCCTTTCTCTCATCCGATGGATCATAATCCATTTCAATCTGAATTGATAGCTTCTAGCTAGTTCAACGGACAAGATGGTTGCACTCCAAAATGGGATGATAGTGGTCAGCAGACAAGCTCGTTCTGATCTTGAGCAAGTACATAGAAATTCTATGGTACATTATCATAACAATCAAGATGTGAGACCAATTCCTCCTAATTATTAATTGATTGATCAAATAAACATGTAAAGTCAGCTAAATATCCTTATATAACAAGTTATTGTGGATCCTTTTGGATACTGTTAATCAATTATACCAGCCATTTATAGTTCTCTATAACTATAGTCGAAAATTAATGAAGTTTGACTTCACTAAATTAATTTATCAATTATATATTATGATAAATGTACATAAAAAGTTTTAAAACAAGTAAATGTACATAAAAAGTTTTAAAACGAGTTGAAATTGAAAATTAAATTTACAAACCGCTAAAGTGAGATGAAGAGATCTAGAGCAAGACAATAATAATTAAGTAAGAAGAACTTACAAGTGGATATCGCCAGAGAAATAGATGAATATTACTCGGAGATGAAATGATTACTTATACTAGTATACATATCCGCGCGTTGCGAGGATATTTTAAAATATAATAATTTTTAAACTTAAAAATAATTAATATGAATTATTATTATTGAGTAACAAAAGTGCATGTATATAACAGTAGGATATAGTTTTAAAAATTTTAAATTAATTTTCTATAAATAATTAATATATTTTTTATAATATTAATTAGAAAAAGTTTAGACATTATAAACGTCACCAACATGATATTATGAATATAACGTGAAAACATACATGGTAATTCATTTCAAATCAATTTTAATTCAAAATTTGAAAGCAATGATATCAAAAATACATGTGGAGAGATTTTATATGATAGAATGAAAATTTTGAAATGATAAAATAAAGTTGATCAAGATGAAAATCTAAAAATAACACTTTGCAAGTTATCATTCATTATATTGAAATCTTCTGAGCTTGTTAAATTGCTAAAGAAATAAGAATTACAACACAAATTAAGCTTGACTATATACGTTCTCACTAATCTACATCCTAAACTTTTATCAACGTGAATCTCATTCATTTTATTCCATTTGCAAATGTAATTTCTAGTATAGTAAGATAAGCCATATATTTATAAAATTGTCCATATGTCTTTTATTTTGTATGTACAATTCAACGTTAGCTTTAATATTATATTTTATTTATACTATAATAATTTTACATTATGACAATTTAGTTTACACGATTATTAAAAGATATAATAGGGAATACTTCTTATTCTAAGTTAGCCTATATATTAAAATAAATTATTATTTTAAAATTATTTAATTTATTATTTTGGCTAAAGAGGAATTATTATTTTTTAAATTCAATTTATTATTATAATTTATAATAAATAATAAATTTGAGTTATTAAATTTTAAAAAAAGAAGAAGAAATTT
>NW_006239103.1:908048-908977 GCF_000226075.1 Solanum tuberosum
TTTCCTACATGAAAAATACGATAGCACAATCTCTTAAAATGTAAATTTGAAAGTAATATGAAGTGAACATCAGATTTGCCTACTCTTAGCAAGAATGTTAATGACTTCTTCCTTCAATTTTACCATTGAATACAACACATTGTACCTCATGACAATTTTATTGATATATTTATATTAATATTTAAAATGGTAATGTGTTGCTTAAAATTGTTTTGATTCTTCTTAATTTTATTTTATGTAGCGTGAATTCAATTGTACAATCTTATCATTAGAATGACTTTTTCCCCATAAATTGTAAAACTTTTCTTCTTTAATTAAAATAAGTCTGAAAAATTAGTACTTGTAAATTTAACAAATGACATAGTAGATTTCCTCACAAAAACAATATACACACAAACACACACACACACACGCCACCACTTTCAACTTGACATTTTCATGTTACGGGGATCACATCAACTCAAATCTGCAAGATACAAAACAGTTTTAGTGCATGGTAATTTTTTATATTAGAAACTCACAGGATAAATAAAGAATTATATTTATTATAATTATAATAATTATAATATAAATAATCAACGACCACCCATACTCCTTTATACAACAATTTTTCCTTTCAAACTATTATTTTATTAGAAGAAGAACAATAGACAATAAATAATTAATCAATTGTAACAACTATCAACCATATTGATAGTTGATAGAAGTCCACATTTTTGGTATGTAATTTAAAAAAATCTTGGATAGTTTTTCATACCTGATTTTAAATTAATGCATATGATAATTCACTGCTTGAAGCAATACATTTATGCATTGAAGATGAATTTCTCACTCTGAAAAATGATTGTTCTAAAGGATAAATAATTTTTTTCTGAAAAAAGAAGACATTTATTTATAGAATGAATGAAGCAAATGGATAAAGTAGGTGG
>NW_006239103.1:909035-956106 GCF_000226075.1 Solanum tuberosum
TGTAACATCTGGCAATTTGAAATAACTATGAAGAGGCTTAGAATTGGAAATAGTCATTTTTTTTGGAAGGAATTAAAGATCTGGAAATTTGGTTAAGTATGGGAAAAAAATGAGTTTTTGGCCAACTTTGAACAGTTATAACTCCTAGCTCAGGATGAGTTAGGTGTAGTTCCAGTTATGTTTGCAAATTTCGTGGAATGGTCTTTCCAATGCCGCTGAGTTTGCTCGATTTCGAGTTCGTATGAGTGAGTTATGCCTTGGAAGTTGGGCAGTTGGCAGGGAAGTCTGTCCGGAAATTTGTAAGGGTATTTTTGGTCTTTTCCCTAGCCTTTTCTGTTGGATATATATTAGTGTGTTAGACTGATTTTGATCAGTTTTTCTCATTTTAAAGAGTGAGAGTGAGGGTTTGTGAGTGAAGAGGAGAAGAAGAGGAGAAAGAGAAGATCAAACAAGGTTTCGTTAAGGATCGTCGTGGATATCGTCGGGGGTGATCCCTATTAGGTATGTGAGATCATAGTGTTGGGTTGGTTCTTTCCCCCACACGCCAAACTCATTCAATTCCGAGAAAAGATTGATTATGTTTCTTGAAGCTGTTGGTTGTATTTGTTGAAGTTGTTGGTTGTGATTGTGTTGAAGTCCTTGTTGATTTGGGACTTGTTTCCGGTTGTGTTTTTGAGTTGAAATCTATTGTATGTTGAAGGGTTTATGATTATAAGTGTTTGGGGCTGGAACCAATGAAGTTAAGGAGGTTTACAGTTGGAAAAATGAAGAAGAAAAGTAGAGTTTTCTGGGGAAAGGGGTGGTGTGTCGCGCCTTCCAGCGCACCCCAAAAGAGCTTTTGAGCTTTCTCCCTTGGGGCGCCGCGCCTAGCAGTGCGCCCCAGCAGTCCTATTGAGCTTCGAGGGCTGGCGCTCCGCGCCTTGCAAAGCGTGAAGGATGCCAAGTTTCCCCATTCTTTTCACACTTTCTCATGCATGTTCCTTGGTATTGTACCTATGTTTCATAGTTGTTTTCAACGCTCCAAGGTACGTCTAAATGTCAAGAACTCGTCCATAACATGTGATCAAACACCTTGAATCCATAATTCCAATTCAAGGAGAGTTAATTTCCAAGTCAAGTGAAGTTAAGAGTTAAGTCTAGAAGTTAAAGAAGTGAGTCAAAGCAAGTCTTTAAAGTTGTTCAAGAGTCTTTATTGAATGTTTTAACTTCATTTTAAGGCTCAAGTTTCAAGTCAAGTAAAGAGTAAGGAGTCAAGAGTTTCAAGTTAAGTCAAGAGTATAGAGTTGAGTTCATTTCTCAAAAGTTATTAGGGAACTATGTATTCCCAAAGAAGCTAAAGTATTTTTGGGAGTAGTCTTGAGCACCGAATTGGGGACACGAGTTCTTATTAACTCAACTCTCCATAAGAACCATGTAGCCAACCATGGGATTTGTCGGATCATACTTTTTAGATGATCACGAAAGTTAAGCTAGTGGATCCATTAAGCAAAAGTTAAAGTAAGGTCCTATATCGATGGCAAGGTATAGGATGGTCCTTGGGCAACGTGAGGTAAAACGTTGTATCACCACTTAGTTTCATAGTGGTGGTTGTCGGTTAGAGAAACTCCCGTAGCAGTAGAAAGTGCATGGTTCCTTGAGAAGTTCTGCTTAGTGTGGATGGGGGTATGGGACTTCATTCATGCATTGCACAAGTAGACTTTGAGAGGCAGCATGGTATTTTTATGATATTATAAATATGATTTTAAGTCATGTTTTAATAGTTTTACAAGCTTTATATATTGCATGTGTCTTATTGCTTTATATATTGAGTTCAGTTATTTATGAGTTGAACAGAGCCAAGGTAAGAGTTCCTTTGTACTCCTTTCAAGCTTAAGTTGTGGTTTAGCTTTCCAACTCGCATACTCGTACATTCAATGTACTGATGCTAGTTGACCTGCATCTTATGACGATGCAGACGCAGGTACCCAGGGTCAGTATCCGGTTCGTCATTGATCCAGCTGAGTACTTCAGAGTCAGTGGTGAGCCTTTTTGCATTCCGGAGGACTCGGTTATTTTGTTCTCTTAGTTTTGTTTTATTAGGATGTTGTGGGGTCTGTCTCAACATCCATCTCAGTATTTTAGAGGCTTTATAGACAGTCAGTCAGTTAGTTTTGAGACTCTCATTTATGTATATATGTAATATTCTATTTTGAGACTCGAGTTGCCTTTTTGGCCAAATGTGTATCATTTAAGTTGGTTATGTCTTTGCATGGCATTGAGTTATTCTGTTGAGTAGGTTTCCGCTGAGTTAAGAAAGTCAGGCCAAGGGTTCGCTTGGGGGCCAGCAATGGTCTTCGAGTGCCGGCCACGTCCAGGGTGTAGGCTCGGGGCGTGACAAATTCAAAAATAAAAGGTGGTTACATATTTGAAAAAAACCATTTTTAGATATGTTTTTTTTTTTCCAGATTTAAATTAAACCGTATTTGATTATCCTTTAAGCAAATTTTCAAATTTAAATGGGAAGTTAGATAAACATGGAATTTATTAGATTTTATCTTCTTCTTTTTTTGGGTCTTTATCTTTATATACATTTTCTTTTTTTTAAAAGTAAATAAATTCGTGAGCAAGGAGGTTTCCACGTAAAACTCTTGTGCCTGTCTTTATATTGTGCTATGTATTTTCCGCATCTTTACTTCAGCTACTGTTCTTGCTGAGTCAAGGGACCTGATCCGTAGACTAATAGTGGACGCATACATTCCAACAAACTCTTATGGCTGTTGCATCAGACGAATAGTACTCTTTCTTCACTTCAGCATCTTGTTCATGAGATTTACGAGTCCCATCGATCATTCCTTCCAAACTACTTGAAGGAATCCTATGATTTATCAGTTGGAAAAATCCCCATTTCTCATATGCTTCCCTTATTTCATCAACAATCTTCTTACGCCGATCTTCAACCTCTATGCCACTTAGATCCACGACTGGAACCTGTAGAGTTGACTTGCACATATTCAACTCATCAGCAAGTTCATGAGGTGGCCTAATGAAAAGTCTTGGAATCTCGACTATTCCAGAGTCAAGTAGTCCCTTAACACCAGCTTTTGTATCATCAATAGCCTTTCTCTCATCCGATGGATCATAATCCATTTCAATCTAAATTGATAGCTTCTAGCTAGTTCAACGGACAAGATGGTTGCGCTCCAAAATGGGACGATAGTGGTCAGCAGACAAGCTCGTTCTGATCTTGAGCAAGTACATAAATTCTGTGGTACATTATCATAACAATCAAGATGTGAGACCAGTTCCTCCTAATTATTAATTGATTGATCAAATAAACATGTAAAGTCAGCTAAATATCCATATATAACAAGTTATTGTGGATCCTTTTGGATACTATTAATCAATTATACCAGCCATTTATAGTTCTCTATAACTATAGTCGAAAATTAATGAAGTTTGACTTCACTAAATTAATTTATCAATTATATATTATGATTTTTTGAATCATAATTCTGTAAACTGAAAAGGGCCGAAAATGTCCCTATACTATCTCAAAAGGCCTAAGTATAAGGTGAAATAAAAGGAAAATAGTTTGGATTATAAAAAAAATTGGAGTTTAAGATATGTTAATGTATTATTGTGGATAATTGGCAATAACACTCAACAGAGAGGGATTGAAGTGGAAAACTGTAACAAATAGCAATGAAATTGATACTTCAACGACAGAATTACAATTGAAGTAGCGAAAATAAGATAGCTAGGGATACTAGGAGAAATAGTACATGCATTATTAGAGGAACAAATTGAAGGACACATAAGGGAGTTTGTTCTTGAGATTTACCACAAACTCTGACATTGTTCTGTCTGAATGATGATAGTCTTTTCTGATAGTTTTTGCTGCTGCTTGGTGACGTTGTGCTCGGTCTCTATTCACAGTCTGAAAAGATCAAGACCAGTCTTATCAAGAGGTTTGGAGAAAAATTTAGCAAGATAATCAGCTACTAGAAAGTCTTTATATAGTGGGGGCTTTTCTTCCGATATGAGCTCTTTGATTGGACCAAACATCTTTGGAGATACCGAACTGAAGAAGCATGCCACAGAAATCCTTGGTCCTACCTTAGTTGCTACAAATCTATGAATTGCACTTACAAACTTGTCATTTGATACGATCTGTTACAAAATTAGTTTGAGTTGAGTAATAATTTGTGAAAAAATGAGAACAAAAAGTTATGCTTTGTTGCAAACCTGAAGGAGATCACCAATATTAACAACCAAACCATATTCAATCGGTGTAACATCGGCCCATTGGTTATCACACATGACTTGGATCCCACCACTTTGATCTTGAAGCAGAATTGTAAGGAAAACAGGATCTGTATGCTTACCAGTACCAAGAGTTAGGTCTGGCTGTGGGCATGCCGGGTAATAATGGCATGCCAACATTTGTCCTTTGTCACATTCGGTGGCTTTCAAGTGGTTTGACTTTAGCCCGAGAGCTTCTGATAGTAAGCCAAGAAGAATCTCCACTATTCCAGCAACTCCTCAGCAAGTTCATGAGATGGCCTAATGAAAATTCTTGGAATATCCACTATTCCAGAATCAACTAGTCCTTTAACACCGGTTTTTGTATCATCAATAGCCTTTTTCTCATTTGATGGATCATAATCCATTTCTAATTCAGCCTGAGAGTACTCTTCAGTGCCGGATATCTTTTCTTCTTAATTTCAACAAGGTCAACTCTTGAATATTCAGAAGAAACATACTCGCTTTGTCTCTATTTACTTGTCTATTTTTTACTTTGACATACATATAAAGAAAATAATAATTGACATAGTGAGTTTATCATTTTACCCTGTGGTTCTACCTTTTTCAAAAACATTAACTTTCTAAATAACTTGAGGGTATAATAGGTAAAAAATATTATATTTTCTTGATTTGTCAAAAATGAAAAGTAAAAAGGGACAGAGGGAGTATATCTTTTATAATTAGTTTGAAGTTAAGACTTGAGATCTGGGTATCACTCTGTCCTAGAATTCTGTAAAATATTAGTTTAATGTTTTTTACTATAAACTAATGAAGTTAGGTGGACATGTTGCACAGAATCCATAAATACACCACATGGATTTCTGGAAAATCCTATTGGGGTTAGATGCAAAAGGAGTTAGAAGGCTGAGCATATGATTAAAAAAAATTCACACATTGGAAACAGAAAGAGTGCAGAATAAATAAATGGGGATAAGCTGCATATTCCTCCAGTACTCATGTGTAAAACATTATTGTACACATAAGAACATACTTTAATGTAATAACAATCATAGGTTTTATGAAGGACTATACTGATGGCGTTTGTCGCTGCTTGGTAATGTAGCTTTTGGTGTCTCTTCACAAGTCTGAAAAGGTCAAGGGCAGATATACCAAGAGGCATGGACATAAACTTAGCAATGTAATCAGTTACTGTAAATTCTTCATATAGGAGGGGATCTTTGTTGGCAAGGAATTATATAGCCATGGCTTATTTGTGCTTAATATTTTAGATGATATAAGTGAAAATGCATCTACTTCTGCTTATATGATTGAGTCTATATCTTTGTTGCCTAGTAGATTAGGACATGTTAATGTCCCGTATATAAAGAACACGCAGTTTCTTGGTTTAGACTCAAATAATAATAACAATGTGAAATATGTATTGAAACTAAAGCAACTAAGACAGCAGTTAATAGTGATCACTTGAAAGATCCACTGGATCCCATACATAACTGATCTAATTTTGCTAGAAGGTGATGATAGTGCATAACAGTGTCATAGGAACAAATTGAAGGATACACAAGGGAGTATGTTCTTGAAATTTATCCCTTTATTTGAAAATAAACAGAAGAATTAGAAAGACATTGTTAAAAAAACATTATTGTACTGTGAATTGCAAACTCTGACATTGTTCTGTCTGAATGATGATAGTATCCTGATGGTATATCGTTATTTTAGCTGCTGCTTGGCGATGTGGTTATCGGTCTCTATTCACAGTCTGAAAAGATCAAGACCAGTATTATCAAGAGGCCTGGACAAATACTTAGCGAAATAATCAGCTACTAGAAAGTCTTCATATAGTGGGGGGTTTTCTTCTGATATGAGCTCTTTGATTGGACCATACATCTTCGGAGGTGAAGAATCTCCAGTGAAGAAGCAAGCCACTGAAATCCTTGGTCCTACCTTTTTCGCTACAGCTCTATGAATCACACTTACAAACTTGTCATTTGATAGGATCTGTTACAAAACCAGATGAAGATGAGTACCAATTTGTAAAGAATTGAGAATAAGAAGTTGTGTTTTGTTGCAAACCTGAAGAAGGTCACCAATATTAACAACCAGACCATGTTCAATCGGTTCAACATCGGCCCATTGGTTATCACACATGACTTGGAGCCCACCAATCTGATCTTGAAGCAGAATGGTAAGGAAAACAGGATCTGTATGCTTACCACTACCAAGAGTTAGCTCTGGCTGTGGGCATGCCGGGTAGTAATGGCATGCCAACCCTAGTCCTTTGTCACATTCCGCAGCTTTCAAGTGGTCAGGTTTTAGCCCAAGAGCTTCTGATAGTAAGCCAAGAAGAATGTCTCCTAGTTTTGTGACATGATTTTTGTACTCAAGGAATGTTCTCCTGGATATTAGGAAAAGATCAGGAGATTACTAAGTTAGAAAAACTTCAACACCTTGTACACATCAAACATGACAGATATAGAATTAAAATCAAGCGCATAAAATACAGAGTTACCTGCAAACTGGTGGTATTTCTTCAGGTTCAATGTATCCAGAAACTAGCGCAGAGATATGTAATGAATCCTTCCAGGTTGCAGTCCTTCCTTTTGTTGTCAACAGTTGAAGATTGCTCTCATATCTAACTCCTCTGGTTGGATTAGACGAATAGTACTCTTTCTTCACTTCAACATCTTGTTCATGAAATTTACGAGTCCCATCGATCATTCCTTCCAAAACACTTGAAGGAACCCCATGATTTATCACTTGGAAAAAGCCCCATTTCTCTGATGCTTCCCTTATTTCATCAACAATCTTCTTACGCCCATCTTCAACTTGTATGCCACTGAGATCCACCACTGGAACCTGTAGAGTCGACTTGCACATATTCAACTCCTCAGCAAGTTCATGAGGTGGCCTAATGAAAATTCTTGGAATCTCGACTACTCCAGAATCAACTAGTCCCTTAATACCAGCCTTTGTATCATCAATAGCCTTAACCTCATCCCATGGATCATAATCCATTTCTAATTCAGCTTTAGACTCTTCAGTGCCAGGTATATTTTCTTCTTAATTACAACAAGGTCAACTCTTGAATACCTCTTTTTAATTAGTTTGAAGTTAAGACTGCAGATCTGGGGAATCACTTTGTCCTAGAATTCGTTAAAATAGTAGTTAAATGTTTTTTACTATAAAGTATAAACTATTGAAACCATAAATGCATCACATGGATTTCTGAAAAATCCTATTGGGGTTAAACACAAAAGAAGGAAGAAGGCTGATCATATGATTAAAAAAATATTCACACATTGGAAACAGAAAGAGTGCAGATTAACACCTAAAATATCCAAACAAAATGCTGCTATTTTATTCAATATGAAATGCTTACATATAAAGGGATAAGCTGCATATTCCTCCAGTACTCATGTGTAAAACATTATTACAGATGAGAACATACTTTAATGAACAACAATCATAGGTTTTACGAAGGACTATACTGATGGCATTTGTCGCTGCTTGGTAATGTAGATTTTTTGTGTTTCTTCACAGTCTGAAAAGGTCAAGGGCACATGTACCAAGAGGCCTGGACATAAACTTAGCAATGTAATCAGTTACTGTAAATTCTTTATACAAAAGGGGATTTTCTTCTGATATTAGATCTTTGGTCGGACCGTAGATCTTTGGTTGTGCAAAACTACCATTGAAGAAGCATGCCACTGACATTCTTGGTCCTACCCCATTCGCTATAACTCTATGATTTGCACTCACAAACTTGTCATTTGATAGGATCTGTGACAAAACCAAATTGAAATAAGTTGGACAATTTTGTCTAGAAGATAAACCAGACTAAGAAAAGTTTTTTTTTTCTTTTTTTCGCTACAAACCTGAAGTGCTTCGCCAATATTAACAACCAATCCTTGTGAAACCGGTTTAACATCGATCCATTGGTAATTGTGCATGACTTGAAGGCCACCAATTTGATCTTGAAGAAGAACAGTAAGGAAAGCAGGATCTGTATGGTTCGCAGCGCCAAGAGTTAGCTCTGGCTGTGGACATGCTGGATAGTAATGACATACTACTGATTTTCCTTTAGTACATTCCATATCTTTCAAGTGATCTGGTTTTAGCCCGAGTGCTTCTGATAAAATGCTGAATATAGTTTCTCCTAGCTTTGTGACATGATTTATATACTCAACGATTACGTTCCTGGATATTAGAAAAACGATTTAAGATATAATATAGCCTAACATGTCAAAAAATTGTACTACCATTTGAAGATATAATTCAGTGAATTAAACACTACCCTTCTAACAACATGAACTTTTTAGATGAGATGTTCACAAAATTCAATACGGTACCAGAGTAGGTAGAGGCCCTGAGTTCAAATCTCACTGACACCTATTAGACAAGAAAAAATCACATACACTTGAGGGGACATGCTGAATATATAATTAAGTGGATTAAGGTATACCCTCTCCAACAACTTAAGTTTTTAGATACGTAATCACACAATTATCGAAAAGTCTGTCCAAGCAACTGATCTAACTTTACTCCATGAAAAATCAAAGATATGAAATTCAAGAACAGAAGGTCAATATATACTTACCTGCAAACTGCTGGTATTTCTTCCGGTTCAATATGACTTGAATGTAGCAAAGAAATGTTCAATGTATCCCTCCAGTTTGCAGCTTTTGACTGATAAAGATCAAAGTTGCTCTCATATCTTACTCTTCTCGATGTGAAATCACGCGAATAGTACTCTTTCTTTACCTCAGCATCTTGTTCGTGAAATTTACGAATCCCATCAATCATTCCTTCCAATACACTTGAAGAAATCCCATGATTTATAAGTTGGAAAAATCCCCACTTCTCCGATGCTTCCCTTATTTCATCGACAACCTTCTTACGATGATCTTGAACTTCTATGCCACTGAAATCTATAACAGGACAATGTAGAGTTGACTTACCCTGAGTCAACTCTTCAACAAGTTCATCAGGTGGCCTAATGAATATTCTTGGAATTTCCACAATTCCGGAATCAACTAATCCTTTAACACCGGCTTTTGTATCATCGAAAGCCTTTAACTCCTTCAATCGATCATATTCCATTGTTAATTCAGCTTGAGACTCTGCAATTCTGGACATATTTGTTCTTAATTTCAACAAGGGAAAGATTCTTGAGCAATTAATAAGTTAGTTAAAGTCAACTAGTGCTCATAAATAATGTGGTCCAATGTGAATCAATATTCAAAAGAAACATCAAACAACAATATATTTAGTGAAATCTCATCCGTGGAGTCTGGGGAGGGTAGAGTATACGCAGACCATACCTCTACCTCATGGTCGTGGAGGTAAGGAGACGATTTTTGGACGACCCTCGACTCAAGTATAACATATCAGAAATAAAAAAGGAAAAATGACAGTGGAGAAACAAAACAACTAATAAGGAAATAATAACAACCATAAAATAATACTCCTCCGTTCCTATTAAGTTGCCACCATTTTAGGTTTCAGGCTCCTTAAGAAAGTAGGTAAATTTACCATTGTATCATTATTTAGTGTTCTCTCGAAGTCAAATTTTCAATAAATGAACATGAATCAATTTATTTTGATTAATAAAATTGACCAATGAACATAAATAAATTATTTAGTTTTCCTATATTGGTCAAATTTATATTTTTAAGGCTAATAACTCTCAAGGGTAAAATAGAAAGAATAATCCATTTATGTATTAATTTTATAAAATGACAAGTATTAAGTAAATCTATTTTTAATAATAACTACATATAAATAGAAACAGATGGAGTACAAAAAAATATTCAAAAGAAACACTTCCTTTTATTATTAGTGTGAATGTGAATGAACTAGGTGTGAAATATGACCCAAAAAATGATGGCCCCACAATCCATCCAATAAAATAATTTTGTATCCTAATACTCCCTCTGTTTCTATTTACTTGTCCATATTTTACTTAACACACATATTAAGAAAATAATAATTGATATAGTAAATTTATCATTTTATCCATATTAATTGATAGAATTCCAAAATCAATTTAAGGATCTACCTTTTTCAAAAATCAAAAACATTAACTCTCTAAATAAATTGAAGATATAATAGGTAAAAAATATTGTTTTTTCTTAATTTATCAAAAATGACAAATACAAAGGGACAAGTAAAAAGTCAAAAATGGACAAGTAAAAAGGAATCGACAATAGAAGAATTCTTCTTAGACGGTAGATTACGAAAGAGAACGGCTATTAATTAATTAATAATCTTTATTATTGAAGGCTAATGGCAGCAACCAATTAGCAATGACTTTATGAGGGGAAAGCAAACAAGCATATGAAGTTACTAAAATGCCATTGATCGTCCTTTGCTTCACTATGTTATATACTTCATTCGTCCAATAATAGTTGTCCAATATATTATTTTTTGGATGTCCAACAATACTTGTTCACCTTATGAAATCAATGGATAATTTTACATTTAATTATTAATCTATCCTTATTATATCATTAATTATAGTCATTTCACAATTACATTTTTCAAGACATTGTATTTATTATATTCAAAGGGTGAGAAACTAAAATTATTCTTCTATTTATAGTTTTTAAGAAATGTGCAAAGTCAATAGTGAACAATTATTGTTGGACCGAGGGAGTAGAAAAATATTGAAGGAAAAAAAAATAGGAAAAAGATAAATATGAATTTTTAAGGGTGATATAATAAAATTATCCTTCTATTTATAGTTTCTTAAGGGGTGTGCCAAGTTAATAGTGGACAACTATTGTTGGACTGAGGGGTATTATCTAACATGATTATGAACATTAAACGAAAAATATTTGTGATTGAGAAAATTTGGAGCAAAAGTGTTTATTTCATTGTGATTTACTATAATTTTAGTTCTTTCAATAAGCATTATTTTATACAAATAAGTTTTACTTCAAAGGAGATTTCATTAGTTTAGTACTTAGTCATGATTTTTGTGGATGGAAATTTGTTAAAGTATTTGTCATGATCTTTTGATATGGACTAACTTATAAGATAATCAATTTAATAAATTCATGATTGATATGTTTTTATAAGCGTTTTCGGTGGACAAGTTAACTTAATAAAATCAAACTTCATTAGTCTTCAACTATAATATAAAAAAAAAACTAGAAATGGCCGGCATATTTAATTAATATCCCAAAGGACCCACAATAATCTTTTAAAAATTGAAATTGAGCTGACTATA
Organism: Solanum tuberosum; assembly: GCF_000226075.1. Classification (NCBI taxonomy): domain Eukaryota; kingdom Viridiplantae; phylum Streptophyta; class Magnoliopsida; order Solanales; family Solanaceae; genus Solanum; species Solanum tuberosum. The sequence continues at coordinate 920,509 of NW_006239103.1, forward strand.
CATGTTTATTTGACTAATCAATTAATAATTATGAGGAATTAGTCATTGATTGTTGTGTTCTTACATCTTGATTGTTACGATAAATATCCAGAAGGAGCTTGTCTGCTGACCACTATCGTCCCATTTTGGAACGCAACCATCTTATTCATCGAACTAGCTAGAAGCTATCAATTTGGATTGAAATGGATTATGATCCATCGGTTGAGAAAAAGGCTATTGATGATACAAAAGCCGGTGTTAAAGGACTAGTTGATTCTGGAATAGTGGAGATTCCAAGAATTTTCATTAGGCCATCTCATGAACTTGCTGAGGAGTTAACTATGTGCAAGTCAACTCTACAGATTCCGGTGGTGGATCTAAGTGGCATAGAAGTTGAAGATGGGCGTAAGAAGATTGTCGAAGAAATAAGGGATGCATCTGAGAAATGGGGATTTTTTCAACTGATAAATCATGGGGTTCCTTCAAGTGTTTTGGAAGGAATGATTGATGGGACTCGTAAATTTCATGAACAAGATGTTGAAGTGAAGAAAGAGTACTATTCGTCTGATCCAACCCGAGGAGTTAGATTTGAGAGCAATCTTCAACTGTTGACAACAAAAGGAAGAAATGCAACCTGGAAGGATACATTATATATCTCTAAGCTAGTTTCTGAACCTGATGAAATACCAGAAGTTTGCAGGTAACTATGTATTTTCTGTACTTGAATTTCAATTCTATATCTGTACTGTTTTACGCGTACAAAGGTGTTGAAGTTTTTGCATTAAATCTTGATATTTTCCTAATGTCCAGGAAAATATTGGTTGAGTACAAAAATCATGTCATAAAACTAGGGGACATTCTTCTTGGCTTACTATCAGAAGCTCTTGGGCTAAAACCTGACCACTTGAAATCCGCGGATTGTAACAAAGGACTAATGTTGGCATGCCATTACTACCCTGCATGCCCACAGCCAGAGCTTACTCTTGGTACCGGTAAGCATACAGATCCTGTTTTTGTTACCATTCTGCTTCAAGATCAGAGTGGTGGGCTCCAAGTCATGCGTGATAACCAATGGGCTGATGTTGAACCGATTGAACATGGTTTGGTTATTAATATTGGTGACCTTCTTCAGGTTAGCAACAACACACAACTTTTTGTTCTCATTTGTTTACAAATTGTTACTCATCTCAATCTGATTTTGTAACAGATCGTATCAAATGACAAGTTTGTAAGTGCAATTCATAGAGTTGTAGCAAATAAGGTAGGACCAAGGATTTCAGCGGCAAGCTTCTTCACTGGAGGTTCTACACCTCCGAAGATGTATGGTCCAATCAAAGAGCTCATATCTGATGAAAACCCCCAACTATATAAAGATTTTCTAGCTGCTGATTATACTGCTAAGTATTTCTCCAAGCCTCTTGATACTCGTGATCTTTTCAGACTGTGAAGGGAGACCGAGCACCACATCGCCAAGAAGCAGCAAAAACCATCAGACAGATTATCATCATTCAGATAGAATAATGTCAGAGTTTGTGATTCACTGTACAAAACATGTCGTCTTTCGTGTTCTTCTGTTTATTTTCAAATAAAAAGGGATGAATATCATAAACATACTCTCTTATGTATCCTTCATTTTGTTCCTCTACTAATGTATGCACTATCATCATTCATCCCCTTTTAGAAAAATCGGATCAGTTCCGTAATATTTCAAGTGATCACTATTAACTGCTGTCTTAATTAGCCAAACAATCTATTTTCGGGATACGATTAGAAGTGATTTTATCGGTGAAATAGTGATATAGTTGAGTGACCTTGTAGGTGAAATGACAGTGGTTGAGTGAGTTTTATATTACAGAACAAAATTGAGTGACTTTCTGAGCTACAAACTGTTAGTTGAATGACGGTCTAAGAAGTTAACTCAAAGAAAATGGACCTTAGAAACTAACTCATGAGGTGATGATTGAGTAGGACCTTATAAGGAGATAAAAAGCTGATCGATCCTCCCTCAACGGCTCAACCAACACGAGACACTTGACAATAAGGTAAAGCGTAAAGAAGATTCCGAAAGAATTAAATGGAATACATACCTGTAGAAGATCTCCAATTGTGGGTGGGGGTTTACAATTGTATGTATACCTCACATTTTTTACTATATAAACTTGCAAAATAATGAACCAAGATTATAATGAAATGCCTTTTCGGAATATTCCAACTCATTCATTCATCATAAGGTATCAGAGTTTGTTAACTGTTAAGTTCTGAGAAGATGTTGAAACATATCTGTAAATCCTTTTGGACTATTTCTGCAATTTGAAAGGTGACAATAACGAAGTTCCATCGAGCCCTTTGTTGTATAGACGCGTGACATACTCTTTTCTGCTTGTTTCCCGGTAGATTGGAGGGTTTTCATCGGATAACAACTCCTTGATCGGACCATATAATCTCGATTCACTGCCTTCTTGAAAATGCATTCTGAAAAAACTTGCCACTGAAATTCTTGGTCCTACATTTTTCGCCAAAACTCTGTGAAGAACACTTTTGAACCTGTCATTTGTGATGAGCTGCAAAACCAAAAAAAAATGGAAACTAGTGAATTCATTAATCAAGTTCTTGACGTTTATGTAAAGAGTTTAAGTTATGTGCACAGACAAATGTATACATTTCTTACACCTACAATAGTAGGTACATTTCATAACAAGACTGACCAGGTTATAATAGCCTGAAAATCAAAGTAATAACCAGCTATAACAGTGCACTGCTAGTGCCAAATTTGTTTTCGATGTCAATATATATAACTTAAGTCCGTGTATTTATACATCAAGCTCATTTTTACAAATGTTTACTTGCCTGCATAAGATCTCCAATGTTCACTATTAGAGCTCCAGGTAAGAAAGGAACATCAACCCATTGATTTTTATGAAAGACTTGGAGGCCATAATTTGATCCTGTAATACAAAAGTCAAGAAGCCACTATCCGTGTGACCGCTAAGGCCTAAAGTCAGATCTGGTTCAGGGCATGCGGGATAATAATGGCCGGTGATGAACAACCCCTCGGCACATTCCATGTCTTTCAAGTGATCTGATTTGAGTTGTAGAGCCTCAGAGAGTAGCTCAAAGAGAGTAAGTCCCAGTTTCATGATGTACTTCGTGTATTCGATCAAAACTTCTCTGTAAAGTCAAAAAATGCATTCAATAAAGAAGAGATGACATTGGAAAAATCTAAGCACATTTGAACATTAGCATGATAATAAGGAAACATATAACTAGTTCATAATTTGTTCTGAGTCAAATAAGCCTACTCAATACTCCCTCCGGTCCATATTACTTATCTTTTTAAGGCTTTTGCACACCCCTTAAGAAATGTAACAGGATTTTTTATAAACTACTCTTTGTCTCTCCCTTAACATTTTGTACCTGCAAACCTCGGGAATTTCTTCGGGATCAGGGAGATTAGGAGCCATGACACAGTAAAGGGTGTCCCTCCAATTAGCTGTTGGTGATTTGAGTAGATCAAAATTACTATTGTAGGTGACCTTCCTTCGTAACATCACGTGAGTAGAACTCTTTCTTCACCTCAGAATCTTGCTCATGAAAATGGCGAACGCCTTTTAGTACTTTCTCCTTAACACTTGATGGGATTTCATGATGGACAATCTGGAAAAATCCCCAGTTTTCACAAGCATCCTTTATTTCTCGAACAATATCAGCTCGTTGAGCTGCACTATTTCCCAAGCCTTGAAAATCTACTACAGGAATGCTAAACTTACTAGTAACATCAGGGTCCAATTTCTTCTCACTCACATACTGGTTGTGTAAGAATATACGTGGTAACCTTGTCACACGGCATCTAGTAGTCCTTTTACCCCTGTCTTTGAATCATCAAAGGCATGCACTTCACTTTTTCTATCATATTCCGAACTGTCATCTAGCTCGAGTTTTTCATTTCTTGAGACAACCATTTTTCTCCTTCTAGAGGAAAACTCTGTTGTTGAGTATGAAATCAAGATTCTTTACAGACATAATAATAAAATGGGAACATAATAGAGGTACTTACACAATTGATATTATAATATAGTTTTTATGGAATCAGATTCCATCACAATGCAAAGCCAAGAAGCTCCAGGACAATGGCAGGCATACTGTATTACAGACTACTTTGGAACTGTAAGACTATAATAAGTTATGTCTTGTTCAAATAACAATAGAATTTTGAAATATTTTGTTACATTACTTTCTCTTTTAAAAAGACAGAAACATGAAGAGCACATGTTCAGTTGGTCAAAATTCTTCGGAAAATATTTTCTCTAGGTCAAAATTCTTCGGAAAATGATTTCCCTAGAAAGTAGGAAAAACAAGTTTTAGAAGTGGCATTTCACATTTGGAATAAAAGTGGACATCATCAAAGCCGGAGACACCTCAAACAAGCTAAAATGAAGATCATATCATTCGATCTAGAGACAACTCAGAAAGCTAAAAATATTGACAATGTATTACTCAAACATAAATTTCGACATTTATTTCATGTTCAAGAATCCGCTGTTCTTAATATCAATAGATGAACAACACTTGGTATTTATTTTCTTTCCAAAATACGCATGTATACACGACAGGTACAAGAATTTCTATTGAACTCACAAGCAGAAGAACACAGCTCAGAGCCTGTCACTATTTCTGCAATTTGAAATATTGTGACAATAAAGACGTTCCATCGAGCCCTTTGCTGTATAGATAAGCAACATACTCATTTCTGCTTGGTTCCCGGTACATTGGAGGGTTTTCCTCTGATAACAACTCCTTGATTGGCCCATATAGTCTGGATTCACTGCCTTCTTGAAATTGCATTCTGAAAAGACTTGCTACTGAAATTCTTGGTCCAACATTTTTAGCCAGCACTCGGTGAAGAACACTGTTGAACTTATCATTTGTGATTAACTACAAAACAGAATGCAAAATAATGAATTAATCAATCAAGTTTGTGACATTTACATAAATACATAAAAGAATTTACAATTATGAACTTGCCTGCATTAAGTCTCCAATGTTAACTATTAGAGCTCCAGGCAAGAAAGGTACATCAACCCACTTATTTTCATGAAAGACTTGAAGGCCACCTATTTGATCTTGTAATAGAATAGTCAAGAATCCGCTATCTGTGTGGCCGCTAAGGCCTAAAGTGAATTCTGGCTCAGGGCATGCCGGATTGTTAGTTTGAAGCTGATATGAGATGTTAGTTCGAAGTTGATATGAAGTTTTGATGATTTAACAAACTTATCGATCTAACAAGGAACCAGATCCTTGTTACTGGGACCGCAGACAGGGAAGTGAATGAATGATAAACTCAGTGTGAGGAATATTTGTGTGTAATCATCAAAAAGGGGGAAAATGTTATATTCTAGGTGTTTTGATGATCCTCACAAATGCAGGGACCTGGTCCCCGGCAGAGTGCTCTCGTCCAGATTCAAATGAGGTAACAGCTGTAAAGCTGTCACGTCAGGTGGTAGGTGAAAAGTGCAGTGTCCTACACCAATAGGAACAGCGGACGAGATTGTATGTTTCAGTGTCTCACAAATGCAGGGACCTGGTCCCCAGCAGAGTTCTCTCCATCATATCCATCAAATGCATAATGGGGTACAACTGTAAAGCTGTCGTGTCAGAGGTTGGTGAGGCGTCAGCGTACTACACCAATCAAAATGGAGGAGGGTGTTTGTCCAATGGGTAATAATTCTTTATGGTTGATATTTTCAACATGACAAACATCATATTAAATTCATTCATTCAAAGAAGGAAGTCAGCCAGCAAGCCTTTCAAGAACTCATAAAGAAGTTTGCAAGGGACCTGGTCCCTGCAAGACTGCGTATGTGAAAGGACGACATGACAACTGTCAGAAAAGCTGCCACATCTGATGTGGTAGGTGCACATCCTTCCAGAGAGGCAGGCTCTCAGCCAATGGGTGGTCCCAAGGAGTTTGTGTTCATTTTGATATAATCTCTTAACATAAAACACAAACTCAAGATTTGGCAAGCAAAAACTCACAAGCTAAAAAGAAGAAAGCCATCTTCAAGGAAGAACTCAAGCACAAGAACACATACAACAAGGACCTGATCAATAGAAGAAGTGCTTTCCGTACCTGTTGTTGTTCTTGATTGTTTGTATTGAGCTTAACTTGTAGGATTCACCTCACCGGGAAGAGGTTGATTCTTGTCTACGTCATCCTCTCTTCAGCTGTCTTGTTACTATTATACTGATTTCATTAAGGCAATAGATTATTCTGATTGGATTTCGAACATCATCCCTATGCCCAAGAGGGATGGACGTGTTCGCGTATGCATATATTTTTCTCAATAAAGCATGTTCCCAAAGATGACTTTCCGCTGCCGAACATTGATTTGTTTGTGGACAAGACTATTGTTAAAGTATCACTCTTGTTAGAAACGTTTCAAAGTGTTGTTTGAGTCTTTGTAAGAACATTGTTAGAGTTCACTTTGTGTCTTACGGTTAAAGTCTATATTAATCAGTGAGGGTTAGTATAGTGGGTAATGGATGCATTGCTTTGTTGAAGTCTAAGTTATCTAGAGTTACGTAGCTTAGTGGGCAGTGTGGTATCTGCTCTGGCTCATCTAAGTAATAGGAGGTATTGCTTAGAGTTGGGATTAGTAGGCTAATCTTAGTTTGTAAACTTGCTTTTGCTTTTGCTTGAAGAAGATTAGTGAAAGAAGTTTGAAAAGTCCTAGCAGGCCAGGTCGTGGTTTTACGCCCTTGAGCAAGGAGGTTTCCACGTAAAGTTGTTTGTTCACACTTTACTTTCAGCACTTATTTTACTGTCTATTATTGTAACTGTACTGAGGACCTGGTCCCATCGAAACAAGTGGACGCTTACTTTTAGTTACTATTCTTGCTTAGTCAAGGGACCTAGTCCTTGACTGATAAGTGGACGCATACATTCCAACACGGATAATAATGGCCAGCTAAGAAAAGCCCCTCTGCACATTCTATGTCTTCCAAGTGATTTGGGTTGAGTCCTAAAGCTTCAGAGAGTAGCTCATATAGAGTAAGCCCCAGTTTCATCACGTACTCCGTATATTTGATCAAAACATCTCTGTGAAGTCAAAATATTGAGTTCATAAAAACTTGATGCAACTTCTTTTAGTGAGACATATTAAAAGAAAGAATATCTTATAACAAATTAGAGCTAGGATAATAAATCTGAGATGAGGTCTGGAGAATTTAAGTTGACTACAGCGGGCGTACTAAGCTAATTAAGAAAGGTATATTAGTAGTAAGCATGATATGTACCTGCAAACCTCTGGAATTTCTTGGAGGATTAGGAGCCATGACACAGTAAAGAGTGTCCCTCCAGTTAGCTGTTGATGCTTTGTGTAGATCATAATTGGTATTGTAGGTGAACTTCCTCGTAACATCACGGAAGTAGAATTTTTTCTTCACCTCAGAATCTTGCTCATGAAAATGATGAACGCCTTCTAGTACTTTCTCCATAACACGTGATGGGATTTCATGATGGACAATCTGGAAAAATCCCCAGTTTTCACTAGCATCCTTTATTTCTCGAACTATATCAGCCTGTTGAACTGCAGTTTTTCCCAAACCTTCAAAATCTATGACTGGAATGCTCAGCTTATTAACTGCGTTGGAGTCTGATTTCTTTTCAATCACAGGCTGGTTGTGCAAGAATATACGCGGTAACTTGGTGATACCAGCATCCAGAAGTCCCTTTACACCAACCTTCGAATCATCAAAGGCTTGGACTTCACTTTTCCTATCATATTCAGAACTGTCATGTAGCTGAGTTCTGCCATTATTCGTGCCATCCATTTTACCTGCTCAGAAGGAAACCACATTTGACTATGGAAGCAAGATTTCTTACGAAACATTGTTGATATAACAGGGGTGCTTATAGGGTCATCTCAACCATAAGGCCACTAAAGCAATCGCTTGGGGCCCCAATTTTTTTGGGCCCCCATTTTCTCCAAAGATGTATATATATATTGTTAACAAAAATTTCATGTATTGATAAACTTGAAGAAAATATAATTGAGAAATTGAATATTGTTAGTTGATTGTAGTATCTTTCCTAGATTCTTATGTGGCTAGTTAATTGTAGTATCATTTCTAGTTTCGCATGTGGTTATCTATTTTATTGTCTAGCTCATTTATATTTTGACGATTATCATGAACCAACAATATTGTGTTGTTATACTTACTTCTCTTTATTCTCCTTTCACTATTTTTATTCTTTCATTATTGAATATTGTGAAGTCTCTCAAATGTTCAAACATTCTACATTATGTAAAATCTATTGTTGTGTGTTTATAAAAAGATCAAATTTGTTTTTAGTGTCTTATTCAAATTTAAAGCACTAAAACTAATCAACACTATTTTAATATTATTTATCAACTTATCAAATTCATCGCAATACTATTTTAATATCATCATATTTTTAAAAAATTTGAGTCATGTTTTATTATTTTAACTTTATATTACATAATTTTCATTGAAAATTTACATTATTTGCATTCTTACTTCATAATGTCTACATATATCATGTCTCTCCAGACCTCATTTATAGGATTACACTAAATATGCTATAATTATTCAATTTATATTTGTCAACTAAAAACAATAGGGCCTCTTTATAAAATTTGGCTTTAGGCCCCCAAACTTATTGAGACGGCCCTGGGTGCTTATGAGACAATTATCCATCAGAAATCAAAGCCAAAGACAAAATTAGGTATTCTTACACCTCATATACCAAACACTTACTTGTCCAAACTTGTTTTCCTTCAACTAATGAAATGGTTTTGGAACTATTTGAGATAACGAAGCTACATCGTGTGTTGACACCCAATTTTGGTTTAACATTCTCAAGATTCTTAATTTTTAAGTTTTATTTATTTAATAGTTCAAAATATATTTTTTATAATTTTAAATAAGTTTATCGATATTTATCCTTATTTATCAAAATTTTAGATTTTTTATCAGTTAATTTTAATTACATTACTTTTTGTCACAGTCGGTTGAATACGTTCAAATATTTATTCATTTTGATTAAATCATTATTTTGTTAAATTGCATTGTTTTACACGTCATGAGTTACGTTCACTATGTCTTTTTATATTCATTTTATTCATTGCTTTTATTAATATCAATTTTGGTGTTTTTAGCACAGATTTACAATTAAATTAGGATAATAATTATATACACATATATTTTATTTAACCAACAATTTTGTATCATAATCTAAAGCCCACAATTGAGCCCATTATAAAATTATTGCTTATATAAGTTTTGATTAAGTTAAAAAATAAATAAGGTGGTGAATTATTTTTTTAGAAAGGGGTAAGAATTTCCTAAATGACAAAAACTCTAAAATTTATTCCTATCCTCCAAAATAGCCGCCACCCAAAAAAAAAAAAAGAAGAAATCAGATCTCCCTCACACACCCATTTTACTCTTGTTCTCTTCTAACCACACCAACCACAAACGCCACCCCCGGCGAACGGCAGCCACAAGCATACCAAACCACCCCGAAACTCCAGACCATCGCGAGCTCTAAGCTCTAAAATCAGCCAACCAAACAAGAAAATAACCACCTGAAACGCCACCTTAAACCAGCCCCCTCTTCCACCAACAACCATCACCAAATCACCACAAATCGGACCCAAAACCCCAACGATTCTCCCTTTCCAGCAGACCAGCGAACTAAACCCAAAAATCCTTCGTTTTTATCCATTTTCCGGTGAAACAGTCACCGGAAACGACCCAAACTGCCTTAAAAAAATAGCCATCGCTGCTTCCTCAAACCTGACTCGAAACCACCATCATAATAGAACCAAAACGAAGCTCCAAAGTTCCGGCGAAACCATCCAAGACCAACCATGGTCATCACTGTTTCCCTTCCCCTCTTTCCCTTTATGGTCTGCTTCTGTTGTAGGTGCATTCATGAACGCCGTCAACTCCGAGCTCTAACACGCCAACAATGGTGTTGACGCCGTCGGACCACCGTTGCTTTCTCAAAATCAGTAACTCCGGTCGTCATTATTTCAGATTTAGGTCAGGTATTTTCCACTTTAGTCCCTAAATTCGTTAGATTTTGTTAAATTGATACTCTAAATTTGTGTTCATGGTTCACTGATTCATTTAGGTTAGTGTTGTTTTGAGTTTTGAGTTGTGTATGGTCATTAGTATCTCTAATTTTTTTTATGATTTTTGGGAATGTAGTTGTTATTGTTATATTTGTTCTTATCCAGTTGCATTTAATTTATTTAAATTAAGTCTCTGCATTTTTCCAAAATGTTTCCAGCAACCTTTGTTTTTTTATTTTGGTTGTTTTGTCTTTTATATTTAGTTTTGACTTGTTTAGTGATTTTTGTCAAATAAAGTTGGTAGTTGTCATTTTTATTTTTTTTGATACTTTTCATTAACAATGTAGTAAATTCATTTAGTAGAGTTTTATTCTTATTTTACTGGATCATCTCTATTGTCAATATTAATTTAACTAAGCATTTATTAATGTTTTATTGGATACATTTGTTATCATTGGATTTTAAGGACCGTATCTCACTCGTTGGTGTTGGTGCAATTGCCTGGGATTTTTCTTTTATTTTTTGATTGTTACTTTCCTATAATGTTTTGTTTGTTAAAATTGACCAATGAGAAAATCTCTCCGTCAGTTTTGGAGGCTTCTCCATTGTTAAAAGACGGAAATTTAGTTTAAGTTTATATATTTTGTATGTTAAAATGGCCGATGAAGAAATTACCGTCGATTTCCAAGGTCTTCCATGTTAATAAGACGGATTTTTATTTTAAGTTGTTATTTATTTTATTCATATTTATTTATTACTAACACTTTTACTAAGTGTCTTTACAGGTACACATGTTTGCTTCTCATTGAAGCTATTCGAATGAAGTTCGAACAACTTTCTTTATTCATTATTTTGTATTATTCACGTTAGGCAAAGCCGTTTCTTATATTATTGATTTACTTTATTATTTGTATATATTGCATGTTTGTTTTATTTGTATATTGTGTCATCTCTTCATCAATTTGAAAAAAATGAATTCAGTTGGGAACCACACTTGTGGATTTCGAAGGATTCTTAACATCTTCCCTTCGGAATCACTTGAACCCCTTACTTAGAATCTAATGGTTTCGTAGATCATTTAATTGGTTTCCTAGTTTTTCCTAAAATTAGATGGCGACTCCTTTAAAATTCTTATTTTCTTAAAATTCTTTTAAAATTGAACCAAATGTTTGTTTTTCGAGTTATCACGACGTTTCGCCCTATTTGAATAGAGTAGGAATGTAAACATTGTGTATTGAAGAGTAACTAATACTTAGCCTCAACTTAGAGAGGACCAGAGGAAATATAAGAAAATGGGATTAAAATAGTTTGGTTGTAGACTTCAACTTTCAATTGCTCTCACATCTGCTACTTTTGAACGTCATTTGTTTATTTCAGATGGCAAGTGGAGCAGTTCTATGTCACTCTTGTTAAAAATTAGATGAGTTCGATGTTTAAATTAATCAATTTGAAAGGTTACAACCTCCAAATGAACACATCAAAAAATTGAATCACATTTCTTCAAATTAAAGAAGTCATTCCTTCATATTTTAGGAAATGATGGATAAACTGCTCATTTATTTTTTTTCTAGTGCAATGATATTTGTTTGATTGCCATCGCATTGCTAACGCATAGAATATCAAATTATTCTGAGAAATCTTTAAATGTGTAGTATGAACATCGAAAACAACATTTCTAATGACCTTCAATTAACAAGCATGCATTAATAGGAGGACCAGAAAAAGCTACTTTAAATCACATTGGATGAAATGACAGCATAAGAGATGTGTGTACAAAAGGTACAAAATACTTAATCGAACTCACTAGCAGAACACAGTAACCAAGAGGCAAAGAGTAAAACACTGAAAGATGATGAAACATTTCTGCCTTTCTGCAGATCCTACCACTATTTCTGTAATTTGAAATGTGATGATAAGGAAGTTCCATCGAGCCCTTTGTTGTATAAATATGTGACATACTCTTTTCTGCTTGTTTCCCGGTACATTGGGGGGCTTTCCTCTGATAACAACCCCTTGATTGGCCCATATAGTCCTGATCCACTGCCTTCTTGAAAATTCATTATGAAAAGACTAGCCACTGAAATTCTTGGTCCTGCATTTGTTGCCAGCACTCTGTGATGAACGCTTTTGAACTTATCGTTCGTGATTAGCTACAAAACAAAATGGAAACAAATGAATTAATTGATCAAGTTTGTGACATTCATATAAATGCATCAAGATCATTTTACAATATGAACTTGCCTGCATAAGGTCTCCAATGTTCACAATTAGAGCTCCAGGTAAGAAAGGAACATCAAACCATCGATTTTCATGAAAGACTTGGAGGCCACCTACTTGATCCTGTAATAATATAGTCAAGAATCCACCATCTGTGTGACTGCTAAGGCCTAAAGTGAGATCTGGTTCAGGGCATGTCGGATAATAATGGCCAGCGAGGACAAGCCCCTTGGCGCATTCCATGTCTTTCAAGTGATTTAGATTGAGTCCTAAGGCCTCAGAGAGTAACTCAAATAGAGTATCTCCCAGATTCATCACATGTTCTGCATATTTGATCAGAACATCTCTGTAAAGTCAAAATATGTGTTCATATAAACTGGATGAGAATTTTATTAATGATGCATATTAGTTGAAAGACTACCATATCAAATTAGAGCTAGGATAATAAATTGAGATCAGAGCATGATTTATCTAAGCTAATTCAATACAATCACAAAGCATATCATTATGTTTATGAGCTATAGCTGCCTAAGGAAAGACTGATATTAGTAATCATGTTTTATACCTGCAAACCTCAGCCATTTCTCTGGGATCCGGAGGATTAGGAGCAACGACACAGGAAAGGGTGTCCCTCCAATTAGCTGCTCGTGTTTTATGTAGATCGAAATTGCTATTATAGCTGAACTTCCTTGTAACATCACGGGAGTAAAACTCTTTCTTCACCTCAGAATCCTGCTCATGAAAATGGCGAACGCCTTCTATTACTTTTTCCATGACAATTGATGGGATTTCATGGTGGACAACCTGAAAAAATCCCCACTTTTCACAAGCATCCTTTATTCCTCGTACGATATCAGCCCGTTGAGCTGCACTCTTGCCCAAGCCTTCAAAATCTATGACTGGAATGCTAAACTTTGTAACTATCTCGGAGTCCGATTTCATTTCAGCTACATACTGGTTGCGCAAGAATATACGCGGTAACCTTGTGACACCACCATCCACAAGTCCCTTTACACCAGCCTTTGAATCATCAAAGGTTTGAACTTCTCTCTCCCTATCATATTCCGAACTATCATATTGTTCAGTTCTTCCATTATTTAGGCCAATCATATCTTCCTTTCTTTAGAGAAAAAAAAAACACAACTCTTGACTATGCAATGCAAGATTTCTTGTGAAACATCACAGATATAACAAGGGTGCTTATATATTATAAGAGAGTTAATATTTTTCCTATTAACTTTTCTGCAACCAGATTCGATTGCAATGCAAAGCCAAGAAATTACAGGACAAAGGGAGATATACAAATAATAATTCAAGACTTCTTCTCTTTTGACTTAGTTCACATAATTTTTTGGCACTAATTGGATTTTGTTATATTCTGTTCAACTTGTAGCAGAGAAACCAATAGCTACTCTCCAATTTCAGAGTACAAACTTAAGCAAGGTAGCTTATGAAATATATTACTCCCTCCGTTTCAAATTTTTTCTCTTAACACGAAGCTTAAGAAAGAAAAGTAGACTTTTGAATCTTGTGGTCGTAAACTAAAGATATGTATCAAAAATGTCCTTTAATATTGTGGTCTTAATCATGTCATATGAAAAGTTAGAACTAAAATGTTGCCAAAAAAGAAAAGAGACATTTTTTTTAAAACGGATTAAAAAGGAAAGTAGGACAAACAAATTGAAACGGAAGGAGTACTAAAATAATAAGAAAAAAAGATCTACTGCTAGAATATTCCATGAAGAAGAATTGCTCTACTGATAACTTTTCCATATATGAAGCTTAAGCATAAGAATTATCTTACTATAGAACATCACAAGATAGATTATCTCATCCTACTTTCCAATGTGTTATTACATAGCTATGACTGGATCTTGTAATGCAACAATGCAGAAGTTCCATCTAGACCTTTCTCGCGGAAGTAATCAGCATAGTCTTTCACTGTGGTTGCGCGATATTTTGGAGGATTATCTTCCGATAACAATTCAGTAATCGGTCCATAAAGCTTGGAAGATGGCATTGAACCTGTGTAGAAGAAGCAAGCTACTGATATTCTTGGTCCAACTTTATTTGACAATACTCTGTGCTCAACACTTAGGTACTTGTCATTTGATATGAGCTGAAAAAACAAAAACCAGAATAAGAACAATTGGTTTTGCTAGCAAACAAAGTTTCATATTCATTTTTTCGGAAAAAGTTCCACAAGATGTGTGTCAGATCTGATACGGATACAGCAGCGGAGAGCCCGAAATGAAAGGGAAAGGTTCAAAAACTATGTTGTTCCGAGAAGATATTGAAAAAGAAAAAGAATACTAACCTGCAGAAGATCTCCAATATTCACCACAAGAGCACCAGGTGTAGGAGGAACATCAATCCACTGAGTTTTGTGAAGTACTTGGAGTCCTCCGATTTGATCTTGTAGAAGCACTGTGATAAAATCATTATCAGAATGTTTGTTGGTGCCTATAGTGAGTTCTGGCTGAGGGCATGCTGGATAATAATGTCCCAAAACGCGGAGCCCCTCCGAGCAATCAATATTATTGAGATGAGATGGATCAAGACCTAGACCCTCCGACAATAATTCAAACAAGGATTTTCCCAATGTCATGACATGATTAGAGAACTCCATTAGTATTTCCCTGCAGCAATTTCAATAAAATTGATGAAACATGACATTTCAAGAACTGAAAAAAAAAGCAACATAACATAACATACCTGCATGCTATTGGCAATTCCTCTGGACTAGGATGATTCGGAGCCATTAAACAGAAAATTGAGTCTCTCCAATTTGTAGCCGGAACAGAAGGGCTATACAAATCAAAATTACTAACATGAACCACTTTTTTGGTATTATCTCGAGTGTAATATTGTTTCTTAATATCAACATCTTGCTCAAAGAATCGTCGTGTTCCTTGCAACATTACTTCCATGACAGATAATGGAATGCCATGATTAACCACTTGGAAGAAACCCCATGTCTCCGATGCATCTCGAACTTTGTCCACAATCTGTTTATGCTTTATTGGATCTTTATTAATGCCTTCAAGATCTATCACTGGAAAAATGAACTTTGTTTCACAACTACTTACACATTCTTCTATTTTAGTTGGTTGAACGAATATCCGAGGCACTTCAGTTATTCCAGCATCAACAATTCCTTTGACACCAGCTTTAGTATCATCAAAGGCTTTTAACTCACTCATTCTGTCATAACTTCCCGGAACTCTGCCCTCAAAATCATCTGTGCTAGAGACCTTCATCATTTTTTCTCAAAATCCTCGGGCTCGTAACTCTGATGAAAAAAAACTTCAATAGTTGAGAGGATACTTCAAATCTTACCTCAAAATTGTTAGATTTGATTAAAGAGCCATATGAACAGTCAAGCATAGTTTATTGTAAAATAGAAACTAATCCATAGTTTTATAAAAACAAGGAGTCCTCATTTTTATAGTTTAAGATTTACATTGTACAATCACATGACATAGTCATTTTTTGATAAAAACGAGTTGTCCTAATTATCATAGTTTAAGACTTAGTCTGCACACAATCACATGTACAGTTGAGTATTTTTTTGTTAAAGCTCAAAATTGTAAAGAGTTGAGCATGTGCAACCTCAACAGAGGCGAAGCTAGGATTTTAACTTTATGAGCTCTGAATTTTACCATGGCGACTTTTTAAAGTAACAATAACTAAGTTCTAGATTAATATTTGTATATATTTAATGAATTTATTAACACAAATACACTATATGCTAATCAATAAGATTAATGAAGTAGCAATCAATTGGAAAGTTTGGAGTACATTATATTCTAATTCAAACGATCTAACGTAAGTTTCTTTTTTTAAATTTCTATCTTACCTTTAAACAAAAAGTGATAAAATATAGCTAGACATAATTTCAAAAAAGTGATACAGAATTTGTAATAATTGTCATAAGATACACGTACAACACACATGTTCAGAGACTAGTTAAATAAGTAGCAAAGGAAAAATGAGAAGAAAAAAGAAGGTAATGGATAATGACGTGAGCACACCAAATTGTATGTCATGTTACATAAAATGGGACATTTGGTCATCATATAACGATGATTACACAATGCAATACAACAAAACTTAAGTAACAATTCAAACAAACATTGTATTTAAAGTAACAATATGATACAATACAATAGGTAATAACCATCCAAACAAGCATCGAAAGTAAAGTTCTCAGTTCTTATCATAAATTGAACTGTTACATTAAGATTAGATCCTGTAATGCAACAATGTAGAAGTTCCATCTAGGCCTTTTTTACGGAAGTAGTCACGGTAGTCTTTCACTGTGGTTGCGCGATATTTTGGAGGATTATCTTCCGATAACAATTCAGTAATCGGTCCATAAAGCTTGGAAGATGGCATTGAACCTGTGTAGAAGAAGCATGCTACTGATATTCTTGGTCCAACTTTATTTGCCAATACTCTGTGCTCAACACTTATGTACTTGTCATTTGATATAAGCTGAAAAAAGCAACAAAAAAATTAAGCAAATGATATCAGTGCCTCTTATTGATCGTAGTCGTATATGGTATAGAAAAACAAAGAATACTAGCCTGCAGAAGATCTCCGATGTTCACAACAAGAGCACCAGGTGTAGGAGGAACATCAACCCACTGATTCTGGTGAAGCACTTGAAGTCCTCCGATATGATCTTGTATAAGAACTGTGATAAAATCATTGTCAGAATGTTTGTTGGTGCCTATCGCGAGTTCTGGCTGAGGGCATGCTGGATAGTAATGTCCCAAAATACCTAGCCCCTCCGCACAATCCATATCTTTGAGATGGCAACGATCAAGACCAAGACCTTCTGATAATAATTCAAGTAAGGAGAAGCCTAATTTCATCACATCCTTAGAGTACTCCATTAGTATTTCTCTGCAGTAATTTCAAGTAAAATTGATGAAATGTCACATATCGATATTTTGAAAAAATAAAGTATACTCAATTGGCTCAAATAAAGGACCAGACTTCTAGTTGAATTACTTAGTTCTCCAACAAAATCCACCAGAACTCACACTAATCATAATCAGTTGCAAGATAGCGCGTAACAATAACAACATAAGTCATGGTTTATTATTGATTTTTGTTACAAATGAAGCTGGTTGGTTTTCTAATTCATGTTCAGAAACCCCAAAACATCTCGATCCAAATCTTCAGACAAGTGAGGCTTTCTCAAGTAGTTGACCACCTTCACCATCAACCGATAGGTTGAGGGTTCGAGTCACACTAGAAAGTAAGTGGAAGCACTACTGATCCTCCCTTGGGGTGGGAAGGAGAAAATAGAAAAAAAAAGTTCATTTTCAGAACATTTACGTACCCGCATGCTGTTGGCAATTCTTGTGGACTGGGAGGATCAGGAGCCATTAAACAGAAAAGTGTGTCTCTCCAATTTGCAGCTGGAACAGAAGGGCTATACAAATCAAAATTGCTAGTATGAATCACTCTTTTCGTACTATCTCTACTGTAATGCTGTTTCTTAATCTCGACATCTTGCTCAAAAAACTGCCGTGTTCCTTGCAGCATTTCTTCCAGGACGGATGTTGGAATCCCATGATTCACCACTTGGAAGAAACCCCATGTCTCCGATGCATCTCGAACTTTGTCCGCGATCTCTTTATGCTTGATTGAGTCCTCGTCGATGCCTTCAAGATCTATCACAGGGAAAATGAATTGTGTTTCATTTGTATCCGATAACTCCGGCCTGTTTTTTGGTGGTAGAATGAATATTTGAGGTATTTTAGTGATTCCAGCATCAACAAGCCCTTTGACACCAGCCTTAGTATCATCAAAGGCTTTTAATTCACTCATTTTGTCATAACTTTTCTCCACTGTGACCTGAAAATCATCAGTGCTAGAGAGTACCATCTTCTTTGTTAGAATGTTATGAACAAGAGTTCCTGAGGCCACTTAGTACCTAATGGACATGATATTATCATATTTTTATATTAAAAGTGGGAAGGTCCAACGTAAAAAAGTTGAAAGACCAAAATGTCCATATAAAATTGAATGACCATTTTACCCTTCAATCAAACACTACTACTATTAACACTCATGTATTGATAATTTTCAGAATAGTGAATGTCACTTACTTGTGGTCTGGCCCTTCTCGAGACCCTACACATTGCGAGAGCTTAGTGCACCGAAGCTACTCCTTTTTTACTCAGGTTTCCTCATTTAGTGCTCAATGAGCCATTAATTTAGACTTTTGGGCAATGGTTAGAGTTATTGTCAAAGAGCCCACTAGCATACATGCATCTTAGCATTAATTTCCTAGATGAATTCATATAATTGGAATGAATCTAATTTACTTTTTGAACAAGAGCCATTAATTTAGACTTTTGGACCACAATTGTCACCATCAACAGTTCTTACCAACAGAAAACAAAAGAAATGAGTTAATTATTTTTAGTCCCTTTCTTTGGTTACTGTCTGAATCCACTGTCCCGCCCCACCACTACCACCACGATGAAAAAAGAAGAAGAGAAGAATATGTGGATATCAGATGAGTCTGCTCTTTGTGTTTGAACTCACTCTGAGCCTGCTCTTTGTGTCTCAACATGTTCCAGGCACTGTTAACTTTTGAATTTCCCTATGCTTGTAGTCATCCACCATGGTCTGACCAATGGATACTATATGATGTAATGCTCCCCGCTTTGTCCAATTTTCATACCATACATTTGAAGTTCCTCCATTTATTTTCCACCATATCTCATGTTCCACAACTTCTCTAGCTTCTAACATCTTTTTCCAAACTTGTGATTAACCCTTTCACTATTTTAAGGTAGGAATTACCTTTCTACAGTACTTATTCCATATATAATTTGGACCATAAAGTTATTTGCATTAGTTATACATCGGAAGAAAAAGTGTACGAAACAAGACAACTCTACCTACTACTTAGGAGGAGCAAGTACTAATAAGAGATGAATCGACATACTTTGTAAGACACTTTTAATCAAGGAGCTACCTACATTTTTATGCATGTTACAGGAGTTCTCCTTGTTGATTAGCTGTCCTGATGTCTGCTCAAATCTTCTCAAAACTATCATTACGCTCTTTAGGGACTCAGTGTCAACAGAAGTAAAAATAACGGTATCATCAGCATAAGCCAAATGGTTCAGTGGATTACAAGGGTCAGCTAGAACATTTACCCGCAATTTAGACGAGATGATTACAAACAGATGGCTAGGACTGAGATGCAGACCCTTTGACATGAGTCTGAATTCATTAGAAGGGTAATTTTTAGACAAGAGGAAGGGAGAAAATAACATTTTGTAAGTATGAAATACATTCTATCAGTCATAAACCTTCTGCGCCACACTATAGTGTGAGTCTTATCAGTCATGAGTACGATCTTGCAAAGATCATAATAGTTCATGTTTCAACATCTATGAAACTTCAGCTTAAGATACATTCAATTGCTACATTACTATGATGAGATATTGAAATGCAAGATGTTGAGGATTTCTCAAGATGAGGAAAGACAAGAGGAAGAGAACATTTAGATATTTGGTCATACCTAAATGGTGGTTAGAGTACTTATTGTCGATGAGACACGCTGGCATGCACACGTCTTAGAATAAATTACC
The DNA here is from genome assembly GCF_000226075.1 of Solanum tuberosum. Taxonomy (NCBI): domain Eukaryota; kingdom Viridiplantae; phylum Streptophyta; class Magnoliopsida; order Solanales; family Solanaceae; genus Solanum; species Solanum tuberosum. Next base: position 940,430 of record NW_006239103.1, read on the forward strand.
TAAGACATGAACTAGGTAAATTCATGTACTAGGAAAGAATCTAGTTTACTTTTTCAAAACAAGAGCCATTAATTTAGACCACAATAGTCACCATCAACAGTTCATACCAACTAACTATCTATTTGAAGCCTAATAAAGCACAAGAAAGGAGTTATCATTTTTAATGCCTTAAAGGATAAAGATATCAGATAATATCAAGAATCGTCATATGGTAACATGCTGAACTGAATCGAGAATAGAAATAGAGGAACTCCAGAATCTTTTTATTAAAACAAAGTATATGAAAAGCTGCAAGTATATATTAGCAATCATCCATGGCTAGTATATAGAAAGTTTAACAGAGAAATTTTATCAGAAATATTTCAAGTACTGAACTATGTGTAAATTAGAAATCCATTTATCAACATTTATGGAACTTTAATTACAGCATGTTTTATTTGCTAATTGTATATCACAAGTTCAATTCTTTATTCTAATATGCATTTTGCTATGAATTTCTCCATTTCTATGACAGGAACTTGTAATGCAGCAATGCAAGAGTTCTGTCAAGGCCTTTCTCGCGAAAGTATGTTTGTTCACTGTGGTCACACATACACACACGTCACTCTATATTACGAAGAAATAAAAGCGAGACAGATAGAACAAAAAGGAATTATTTGATCCAAAGCTGCATGTGGTAATTGACAATCATTTATTTGCTAACAAGAATAGAAACTATAACAGACATAAAACTTTGTCAGACTGATCAGTCACGAGGATGATCTTGCAAAGATCATACTAGTTCATACACCCCAAGTTTGAGAATGCACCTCCTTAAAGGTGTCTAGATGTTATTTAAAAAGTTAAAGGTGTTCGCGAGACGCACCAGTCACACTGAAAGTTTGGGTGTTCAATTGCCAGTGGAGGCCAAGTTAAAGTGTCCATCTATATATTAATTATGCCTTTCAAACATCTATGAAGCTTCAGCAACATACACCAAAAGTTAAATTCTCGGTATACTCATCATACATTCAACTGCTATACTACTATGTTAGATCTTCAAATGCAACAATGCAGAAGTTCCATCTAAACCCTTTTTACGGAAGTAATCACTGAAGGCGTTCACTGTGGTTGCACAATACTTCGGAGGATTATCTTCTGACAACAGTTCAGCAATTGGTCCATACAACTTGGAAGATGGTAATGGACCTGTACTGAAGAAGCATGCAACTGATATTCTTGGTCCAACTTTATTTGACAATACTCTGTGCTCAACACTCAAGTACTTATCATTTGATATAAGCTGAAAATGCAGCAAAAATAAAGCATATTTGGTTTCAGTATCGAAAAAAGGTGTTATGTTCATTCTTACCGATTAGGAAATGAAAAAGAATACTAGCCTGCAGAAGATCTCCAATGTTTACCACAATAGCACCAGGTGTAGGAGGAACATCAACCCACTGATTCTGGTGAAGCACTTGGAGTCCTCCGATATCATCTTGTAGAAGCACTGTGATAAAATCATTGTCAGAATGTTTATTGGTGCCTATGGTGAGTTCTGGCTGAGGGCATGGTGGATAGTAATGGCCCACAACACCGAGCCCCTCTGCGCAATCCATATCTTCGAGATGACAACGATCAAGACCGAGACCTTCTGACAATAATCCAAGCAAGGAACAGCCCAGTTCCATCACATGCTTAGAGTAGTCCATTAGTATTCCTCTGCAGCAATTTCATAAAATTAATGAAACAGTACTTATTAATATTTAAAAGAGAAATGCTATGCTTGATTGGCTCTCAGGGACCAGACTTCTAGTTAAATTTTCTAATACAGTATCCATCTAAACTTGCATCAAGCTAAAATCATTTGCAAGGAAACAAATAACTATGACAGCATTTTCATGGTTTATTCTTGAGTTTTATCACAATATAATACATATTCAATTACTAGGTAAATAAATGAAATTGGTTGTTCGCTTATTCATATTCAGAACACATACCTACATGGTCTTGGAAATTCTTCTGGACTGGGAGGATTGGGAGCCATTGAAAAGAACAAGGAGTCTCTCCAATTTGCAGCTGGAACAGAAGGGCTATACAAATCAAAATTGCTAGTGTGAACCACCTTTTTCGTGATATCTCGAGTGTAATACTGTTTCTTAACCTCGATATCTTGCTCAAAAAACTCACGTGTTCCTTGCAGCATTGCTTCCAGGACAGATGTTGGAATACCATGATTTACCACTTGGAAGAAACCCCATGTCTCCGATGCATCTCTAACTTTGTCCACAATCTCTTTATGCTTGATTGGGTCCTCGTCAATACCTTCAAGGTCTATCACTGGGAAAATGAACTGTTTTTCACTTGTATCCAAGGACTCCGGCCTGTTTTTTGGTGGTAGAATGAATATTTGAGGTACTTTAGTGATTCCAGCATCAACAAGCCCTTTGACACCTGCCTTAGTATCATCAAAGGCTTTTAACTCACTCATTTTGTCATAACTTTTTTGAACTGTGGCCTGAAAATCATCAGTGCTAGAGACTACCATCTTCTTTGCTAGGATGTTATAAACAATAGAGTTCCTAAGGTTCTTAGAACTTAATGGGCCGCGCACGATATTATAAATACTACTCTCTATGCAAAGCACTATCTTCCTATCCACAAAAAAGAAGAGGCCATAAACAAGTAGACCTTCATGATAAGCTTTAACTTGTTTTAGTCCCTTTCACTGGTCATTGTCTGAACCCACTGTCACTCTTCACCACACACATATCCCAAAAATAGAAGGTAGACAAGCAGAACAAAACAAAGCATGCATCATTCTTATATAATCGTGTTAAAAAAAAATTAGCCGTAGGAATAATATCCACGACAAATAACAAGAAAAAGAGAGTAACAAGGTACCAAGTCCTTTTAGCGCTGAAAACATAATACCCGAGTACAGCAACATATTGCCACTATAGTGAGAAATTTAATACTTTGTAATCTCAAAAGACTACTACAAATTTAAAAGAATTAACCTTCTTTTATTTCACACACCTTTCTATAATACTACTCTCCCGTTCTGTTTCCTCACACTGTATGTATGGATTACTCCCTCTGTTTGATATTGCTTCTCACTATCTTTTCGGTATGTTCTGAAGTGAAAGAACTCCTCGGAGAAAAAATTAAAGCCAAAGCACATAAAAGAAAATGGACTACATAAATTTTCCATCACATATTGATACAGGTCATGTTTCACCATCTATGAAGCTTCAGCATAAGATACATCAAAAGTTAAAGTCTCAGTTTTCATCATATATTCAATCGTTACACTACTATGATTAGATCTTGTAATGCAACAGTGCAGAAGTTCCATCTAGACCCTTTTTACTGAAATAACCAGTGTAGTCGTTCACTGTGGTCACACGATATTTTGGAGGATTATCTTCTGACAACAATTCAGTAATTGGTCCATAAAAATTGGAAGATGGCAATGGACCTGTACCAAAGAAGCATGCAACTGATATTCTTGAACTTAGTTTATTTGTCAATACTCTGTGTTCAACACTTATGTACTTGTCATTTGATATGAGCTGAAACAAAAGCAACAACAATTAGCACAACGTAACTAGTAATCTGTACCAAATAATATGTTATATTCATTCATATAGAGTAGATATAATATTCATAAAGGAAAACAATACTAGCCTGTAGAAGATCTCCAATGTTCACGACAATAGCACCAGGCGTAGGAGGAACATCAACCCACTGATTCTGGTGAAGCACTTGAAGTCCTCCGATATGATCTTGTAGAAGCACGGTGATAAAACCATTGTCAGAATGCTTACTGGTGCCCATGGTGAGTTCTGGCTGAGGACATGCTGGATAGTAATGGCCCAAAACAGCGAGTCCCTCAGCGCAACCGATATCATTGAGATGAGATGGATTGAGACCTAGACCCTCGGACAATAATTCAAACACAGATTTTCCCAATTTCATGATATGATCAGAGAACTCTATTAGTATTTCCCTACAGAAATTTCAGTAAACTCGTGAAACAGTGGTTATCATAAAACTGATAGAAAATCCAGTTTTCTAATTTTTCCTAACAATATCCACCAAAATTATTGTAAAGATATGACACCTGGACATAACTACCGACATTAGCATGACTTATTCTTGATTTTTGTCACAACATAATACATATTTAGTTACTAGGTAAAAAAATTAAGTTTGTTATTTTGCTAATTAATGTTTAGAACATACCTGCATGCTGCTGGAAATTCTTCTGGACTAGGAGGATTAGGAGCCATTAAACAGGAAAGTGTGTCTCTCCAATTTGCAGCTGGAACAGAAGGGCTATACAAATCAAAATTGCAAGAATGAACCACCTTTTTCGTGATATCTCGAGTGTAATACTGATTCTTAACCTCAATATCTTGCTCAAAAAACCTTCGTGTTCCTTGTAACATTTCTTCCAGGACAGATACTGGAATGCCATGATTAACCACTTGGAAGAAACCCCATGTTTCTGACGCATCTCGAACTTTGTCCACAATCTCTTTATGCTTGATTGGATCCTTAGAAATGCCTTCAAGGTCTATCACTGGAAAAATGAACTGTGTTTCACATGTATCCGAGGACTTGATAGCTGAATTGCAGGAGTTAATTACAACTCGAGGATTCAAAGGCTATTTCAGGATCCTATCGGAGAGGTTTCGAGAAAATAACCACAGATTATGGAAGAGAAGAAATGATTGAAGAAGATTGAATGTAGACAAACAACATGTATCTATTCATGTATTTACAATGACTTGTACAAGTATTTATAGTTGCATACATTGAAAGAGATTGAGTTAAATCTGTTGCTAACTGATTTCCTGAAGCTAACTAAATTCCTGACTGTGTACTGTTCTTAACTGTTTTTCCCGCTAAAATGTATAACTACTTTTGCTGACTCATCTAATCTGGAAATCTACTAACAGTACTCCCCCCCGCAAAGAGATCCTTGTCCTCAAGGATCAAAAGATGGAAATCTGGTCTTAAGGATGTTCGAGTACTCCCAAGTAGCAGCGTCTGCCGACAAATCTTTCCACTTAACCAAGACTTGCGTCACTGCCTTATTACCCTTCTTAACCATCCTTCGCTGCAATATAGCTTCAGGGTCTGAACAATGGGGATTTGCTAAATCAGTGGTTGGTGGATAGGTTACCAGGGAAGGAACTTCATAACACTTCTTTAAGAGGGACACATGTACTGTTGGATGAATCTTCACAGAATCTGGAAAGAGCAAAGTATATGCTACTGGACCAACCTTTCGAATAATCTGGAATGGGCCATAGTATTTAGCAGCGAGCTTGTGATGAGGAGTCTCGGATATAGTCACTTGTCTGTAAGGCCTGACCTTGAAGTATACCCAATCACCAACTGCAAAACTTCTGTCACTTCTATGTTTATCAGCTTGTTGTTTCATCCTCAACTGAGCGCGTATCAAATGATGCCTCAACAATTGTAGTTTCAGTTCTCTATTGATGAGGGTATTATCCACCTCAGCAGATGAGGACTCCCCTGGCAGGTAAGGTAAATGCAATGGAGGAGGTCTGCCATAAAGTGCTTCATAAGGAGTTAACTCAATAGCAGAGTGATGGCAAGTATTGTACCAAAACTCTGCCATCGGTAGGCAGTCATACCACCCTTTAGCATCTTCCGCACAAAAACATCTCAGATAGGTCTCCAAGCACCTATTAAGAACTTCAGTTTGACCATCACTCTGCGGATGATATGCTGAAGATAGATTCAACTGAACACCTTGTAATGAAAATAATTCCTGCCAGAATGTACTGAGAAACACAGCATCCCTGTCACTAGTGATATTATCGGGTAGACCATGAAGTCTGACTATGACATCCATGAAAACCTTAGCTACCGACTGAGCTGTATAGGGATGTTTAAGAGGAATAAAATGGCCATACTTGCTAAGCCTGTCAACTACCACTAGTATGACTTCATAGCCATGGGATTTTGGTAAACCATCAATGAAATCCATGCTGATTTGAGACCACACTACCTCAGGGATTGGTAAGGGTTGTAAAAGACCAGGAGAAGCTGCTAGATCAGCTTTACTTCTCTGGCACACATCACACTTTTGCACAAACACTTTAACATCCTGTCGCATTCCCTTCCAATAGAAGAGTGTAAGTAACCTCTTCAATGTAGCCTCAATCCCGGAATGGCCCCCTTGGGGTGTAGCATGCCACAAAGTGATGATATCTTGCCTTAGTTGTCCCACCTTGCCAACAACTAATCTGCCTTTCCTCCTCAATTTGTTTTGATACCAAGTGAACTGTGAATGAGTATGTGGGTCAGCTTGCAACCTCTCAATCAGTCCTTTTAGTTCAATATCTACTGTCCAACTATATTCAATAGCTTGCAACAATTCAGAGTCATTATTGGAAATAATCAAAGCCAGGAGTTCTGCACCAGAAACCCTTGAAAGTGCATCAGCAGCCTTATTTTCAATCCCTGCCTTGTACTCAATGGTATAATCAAAAGGCATTAACTTGGTCAACCACATAAGTTGGGAATTGGTGTGCAATTTTTGTTCCATTAAGAACTTCAGAGCTCTCTGATCAGTTCTGATAATGAACCTTTGCCCAAGCAAATACTGAGACCATTTAGAAACGGCATGTACAATAGCTAGTAATTCCCTATCATAGACAGACATGGCTGCATGTCTTGGCGAAAGAGTCTTGCTGATAAAGGCAATAGGATGACCTTGTTGCATCAACACCGCTCCAATGCCATACCCACTAGCATCTGTTTCAACCACAAATGTTTTGTTTGCATCAGGTAAGGCGAGGACAGGAGTCCTAGTTAAAGCTTCCTTCAGTTGTTCGAACGCTTCAGTAGCAGCTGGTGACCATTTGAAACTATCCTTCTTCAAAAGATCAGTTAGTGGTTTACTGATGATGCCAAACCCTTGTATGAATCTCCTGTAATAACCCGCCAATCCAATGAAGCCTCTTAATTGCTTGATAGTAGTTGGTACTGGCCAATTTTGAACAGCAAGTATTTTTGCAGGATCAGTGGATACTCCTTCCCTGGTAATGAAATGGCCCAGATATTCAATTCGATCCACTCCAAAGAAACATTTGCTTTCCTTGGCTAGTAAGTGATGATCCTTCATTGCAGCAAACACGTTTCTCAGGTGCAACAGATGATCTTCAATAGACTGACTATAGATCAGAATATCATCAAAAAAAACTAGGACAGACTTTCTCAAAAACTTTCGAAACACAGTGTTCATCAACCCTTGAAATGTTGCTGGTGCATTAGATAATCCAAATGGCATTACCAAATACTCAAAGTGCCCCGAGTGAGTTCGAAATGCTGTTTTTGGTATGTCTTTTTTGGCCATCCTCAACTGATGGTACCCAGCCCTAAGATCTATTTTGGAGAAGATTACTGAACCCCCAAGTTCATCCAAAAGATCTTCTACCAAAGGTATAGGGAATTTGTTCTTAACAGTGTGCTTGTTAAGATCACTATAATCTACACATAGCCTCCATGAGCCATCCTTCTTGCCAACCAACACCAAAGGTGAGGCAAATGGACAACTACTAGGCTAAACAATCCCCTGATCTAACATTTGTTGCACAAGTTCTTCAATGATGTCCTTTTTAACAGAAGGATATCTATAGGGTCTTTTATTAACAGGTTCTGTTCCCGATTGTAACACAATCTTATGATCATAAATCCCCCTAGATGGTGGTAATCCTGTAGGTTCAGCAAATAATTCTCTATAATCTTTCAATAGACTCACTATTCTAGGATCCTTGTCAATGTTGTCTTTAGTTTCTAACGCAAGTAGTTCAGCACTCATGTGAGAAGTACTTGTATCATACATAATTGTAGATTGATTACCTGTTAACTTCCCAAGTTTTCCAGCTCCAACACACGTAATTTGTTTGCCTGCACCCCTTAGTAAGTGTTTTCTGCCATTATACCAAAACTCCATAGTGAGTTTGCTGAAATTCATCTTGATATCACCTAGAGTCAGTAGCCATTGAACTCCTAGTACCACCCCACAATTTCCCAATGGAAGTAACAAAAATTCGGCTGCAAACTCTGCTCCTTGTAACAACCAAGAAAATTTGCACGACTTATCCACCTTCATAGTACCATTGGCTGCAGCAACTAACTGAGGCATAGTTTGTGTGACTTGACACCCTAATTGTTCAACCAATGATGGATCAATGAAGTTGTGGGAACTCCCAGTGTCCACCAAAATGTGTAATGGCTGTTTGGAGTGATATCCAGTGACCCTCAAGGTCCTATACCCTAATGAACCATTCAAAGCATGGATGGATATCTCCATCTGTTCAATGCCTTGTTGCATCTCCAATTCTTGATTCACCTCCTCATTTTGCTCTTCTTCCTCACAATATTTCTCTCCATCTGTTTCTTCTAATTCCAGAATGTAAAGCTGCTTCAAGTTTCTACACTTGTGACCCATAACATATTTTTCATCACAAAAGAAGCAAAGGCCTTTTGCTCTTTTCTCATTCATTTCCTCTGGGCTTAACTATCTTCTTTGAAACCCTTTATGTATTGGTGCTCCCCCTCTACCAGGAGTTGGTAAGAGTGGCTTATTCGGAACCCTCTGATCTACTCCCCTTCTTGTTGAATTTCCATTGTAGTTTGAATATAATGAAGAATGAGGTTGCTTAATAGCAGAAAGGAATACTTCTTGCATCCTAGCACTTTTATAAACTTGAGATAATGTTGTAGGGTTTGTGATTTTGACAGCAATATTCAGCTCTGGTTTCAATCCTCCCAAAAACAACTGATCGCATTCTCCTGAGATAAGTTCACCCTAGTCAAATTCTTCTCAAAGATCGCTTGATAATCCTTCACACTGCCCACCTGTTTCACTTTTTTGATTTCCTCCATGGGATCATCAAAGTCAGTACCAAACCTTTCTACTAATGCCATCACATAATCATTCCAAGTGGCCGGCTGCAGATACTGCCTGTATCTCATGAACGATAGATGCCACTGAATGGCTTCCCCCTCCAATTGCAGAGCAGCCACCCCAATTTTTTCTTCAGCAAGAACATTCTCCATAGAAAAGAATTGTTCAATTTTGAACAACCATGATCTAAGATCCTCCCCATTAAACCTCAAGAATTCCATTCTTGACCATCGAGTGAAATTCGACTGGTTAGAATGGTAACTATTACCACTGTTAGGGCTTCGTCCCCTGTTTCTGTGGATTCTTTCTTCTGACTGAACTTTTCCGGTAGGTCCCTCCTCAGTTTCCAATGGTGTCTTGTCCCTTCGATTCTCCCCAGATGCTGCAAATTGGTTCTGCAACTCAATCACTGTTTGATCTAACTTTTCCAGAGAAGAAATTTTACCTGCTAAAGCTCCAACCTCTGTTATCAAATTCTGCATCATATCACGCAAATCCCCTACTTCTGAAGTTGAAGGTTCATTGATTGGGTCTCCACTTGCTCTTGTCCCTTTCGCCATTGATGCCAAGGAATCGTATGGCTCTAATAGCTGAATTGCAGGAGTTAATTACAACTCGAGGATTCAAAGGCTATTTCAGGATCCTATCGGAGAGGTTTCGAGAAAATAACCACAGATTATGGAAGAGAAGAAATGATTGAAGAAGATTGAATGTAGACAAACAACATGTATCTATTCATGTATTTACAATGACTTGTACAAGTATTTATAGTTGCATACATTGAAAGAGATTGAGTTAAATCTGTTGCTAACTGATTTCCTGAAGCTAACTAAATTCCTGTGTATTGTTCTTAACTGTTTTTCCCGCTAAAATGTATAACTACTTTTGCTGACTCATCTAATCTGGAAATCTACTAACAGGACTCCAGTCTGTCTTTTGGTGGTAGCATGAATATTCGAGGCACCTTAGTGATTCCAGCATCAACAAGTCCTTTGATACCTGCCTTTGTATCATCAAAGGCTTTTAACTCACTCATTTTGTCATAACTTTTCTGAATTGTGGTCTGAAAATCATCGGTGCTAGAGATTGCCATCTTCTTTGCTAGAGTGTTGTAAACAAGTAGAATACCTGAGGTTCTTAGAAACTCATAAGCTGCACAGGATACTAAAAGTACTACTCACTATGCAAAACATATATAATCTTCTCCATCCGGCAATAATAGAGGCTGTAGACTAGGAAATAGTCATGATAAAATTTAAAGGGCTAATTAATTTTTACTTCAAAAAAGAAGATTTGTCAAACTGAGGACCACGGAGGAAGAGAACATTTGGATATCTCTTCTTACCACATAATGATTAGAGTTGATTTGTCAAGGAGCTACTAACTTAGACTCCTGGATACTTGTAATTTTGACCACAAAACAGAGAAGTTAAATTACTTTTTAGTCCTTATGAGGATATTAGAAGATATAGTGGTAGCTTATGTAAGGTAGATAAGCCAAAGAAAACAAATTGTGGTCATGGAACTAGTTCCCATTGATAGTATACACAACACGTTAATGACTACGAATAACCAAAATATTCAAGAATACAGGCTATAGCACGTGTGACTAAATGAGTTTGTTTTCTTAAAACATTGAATATGAAATTAAAGGCATCCTTTGCACTTTTGTCACCATGACTAACACTGAGAAATGAGAATCATCAAATGGTGACATGCTGAATTCAATCTCGAAAGAAATAGATGGAATCCAATATCAGGCGATCATCAAAGCCTGATGTGAATTCCACTTGCTACAGACTATCTTATTAGCTAATTGCACATCACATGTTCAATTTCACAGCTCTGATATGCATTACACTAAATTACTCCAATTTTAGGACAGGATCTTGTAATCCAGCAGTGTAGAAGTTCCATCAAAGCCTTTCTTGCGGAAGTAGTCAGTATATTCCTTCACTGTGGTTGCACGATACTTTGGCGGATTACATTCTGATGACAATTCCTTAATTGGTCCATAAATCCTTGGAGAGGGAAATGCACCAGTGCTGAAGAAACATGGCACTGATATTCTTGGACCTACTTTGTTTGACAATACTCTGTGCTCAACACTTATATACTTGTCATTTGATATGAGCTGAAATCAAACAAAGTTAAAGCAAATTTTTATCTCAGTACCAAAACACACTATATGATTTAGATTATCAGTCCAATTAAGAATGTGAGTTCAATTGTGTGACCGTTTTATCTAACAGTTTAAGCTTTTAGATGAGCTTTCACATGATATGATCACACAATTCAACATCTCACTGCCACCAATTATGAAAAAAGAACACAAGCTTGGCTTAATCAAGATCGCACACGAGAGGGCATGTTGAAGATATAGTTAAGTAAATAAAAGTACAACTCTCTCTCACAGCTTAAGTTTTTAGGAAACGAATGCTAACCTGTAACAGATCTCCAATATTTACTACTAGAGCACCAGGTGTAGGAGGAACATCAATCCACTGATTTTGGTGACGGACTTGGAGACCTCCTATATCATCTTGTAGAAGCACTGTGATAAAAACACAGTCCGAATGCTGTCTGGTGCCTATGGTGAGTTCTGGCTGAGGACATGCTGGATAGTAATGTTGGGCAATTGATAGCCCCTCAGCACAGTTCATATCTTTAAGATGACAAGGATTGAGACCAAGACCCTCGGACAATAATTCGAATAATGAGTAGCCCAATTTCATCATCTTCTTAGAGAATTCAATCAAAATCTCCCTGCAGATTTTGGTAATAAAAATTTAAAGCTGCAGAATGCCAATTAGTCTGCTCAATTGGCTATCAGAAGCTTGACTTCCTGTTAAATTTGTTATTTTAACAAATCTATTTTTTGTTACCAACACTTTGTCATGAAGTAATTAAACACTCCAACTCGTCCCCACTATGTACGCTGAAGTGACACATAAATTCTGGAGGTGTCTAGATGATCATTTTTTTAAGTTGGAGTATTCAACTAACACAGTGAAGACGAGTATAGGTGTTTAGACATGCATACTCAATGTTGAAGTGTTTACTTATCGGCCAAGTTAGAACATACCTGCATGCTGTTGGAAATTCCTCTGGACTAGGAGGATTAGGACACATAAAGCAGTAAAGTGAGTCTCTCCAGCTTGCTGCTGGAACAGAGGGGCTAAACAAATCAAAATTGCTAACATGTGCTACTTTCTTCGTAGTATCTCGAGTATAATATTGTTTCTTTATCTCCACATCTTGCTCGAAAAATCTTCGTGCTCCTTGCAACATTTCTTCAAGGACAGGTAATGGAATGCCATGATTGACCACTTGAAAAAATCCCCATGTCTCCGATGCATCTCGAACTTTGTCAACAATCTCTTTATGCCTCATTGGATTATCAATGCCTTCAAGATCTATTACTGGAAAAACAAACTCCTTCTCAGTAAAGCCTGAGGAGTCATGTATGCTTTCTCGTGGATGAACGAATATCCGAGGCACTTCAGTACTATTTCCAGCATCAACAAGCCCTTTGACACCAGCTTTTGTGTCATCAAAGGCTTTTAATTCACTATGTTTATCATAATTTGGTTGTAATGTAGCCTGAAATTCTTCATCTCTGGAGAAAACCATCTTCTCTTCTACTTTTTCCATATTATTGTAAATACAAAGTTACTTACTTCACTTATGAGATTATAAGAATGGATGGACAAAATTTGAATGTCAGTATGATGGCGGAGTCAAAATTTTCACTAAGAGCTTCAGAATATGAAGAAGTAAATACAAGAAGAAGTCGAAAGAAATTCAACAGCTATTCCGCCCCCTATCTTGGGGGAATTATGTCCACTCTTTTGGAAGATAAGGACACATCATCCAGCTGGAAAACACCTCAATAAAGCTAAGATAAGTTTTTATTAAAAAAATATAAGAATGTACATTTATAAAAAAAATAAAAAGGACCAATACTTCTTTTTTTGTGTTTCTTTGGCTCCAATTATTGAGATGTGGAATAAGAAATTAATAAATTCTTCTAAAAATAAAGAAACCTCTTATTTCTTTATGCTTCCTCGGATGTTTTTGGAATAATTTTTTTTTGTGTTTATTTATTAAATACTAAAAAATAAGTAAGGAACACACTTTATTATTTAAGAAAATATTTTCCTTCATACTAAACACATGGTAAATAAACAGCAAATATAGTTCTCCCTTCGTCCTAGTTTATGTGCTACCGTTTGACTTAACACAAAGTTTAACGAAAAAAGAAAGACTTTTAAAAAGCTTGATTTAAAATAAATCTTAGACATTTGTATGGTATAAATCATCTCAGAAGATAAGAAGGAAATTTTAAAATTAAATTATTTCTAATTAAAGAAAAATGACATTTATTCAAATAAACTAAAAAAAATTATGTACGTTAATAAGACATAAGGAGCATTATTTTGTGTTTTGATTGTTTTCAGTTTTTTTTTTTTAATAAAAAGTTAGGTGTTTGGACAAGGGAAAAAATAGGAAACAATTAATTTCTTAGCCAAATTAGACATTTTCCACAAAACTTGTGCATTGAGAGAATGAGATGATTTTGTAAATATCATTTCTTCTTTCTATCGTTCAAGTTTTTTCAATTTCAAATGAAATTTGATTACATGCCCTCTTTGATGTGGTGAGTTACATTCTTGATATAAGATTGCCAACTTAGACTATGGCCAAATTCAAGGAAAAAATAAAGGTTTTGACTGATAGCAAAGTTCATAGCCTAATTATTTGTTATGTTGCATGTATAGCATGGAAATTTGTTTATGTATTTAGTATTTTGGCATTTTAATTTATTTTAGTTTTAATATTTTTTTTCCTGATGAATTTTTGGTTACTTGATTTATTTAGACTAATTTTAGATACTTACCTAAAAGGGGTTTGTAGCTAAAGTACTATTGATTAATTTGTGTTGTAATGTTATGTTGTATATTGTGTTCTGAGCATTTTTTTGAATTTTATGTTATGCATCACACACTTTAAAATTTTTATTTTTTTGAGCATGTGATTTTAAAAAAAATTGAACAAAATCTGAAATACACGTGCAAACGTGTGCTCGAGAACTAGTATATATATATGCCCTATTTTAGGGGGAAAAGTTCCCTAAAGGATTTCTCTATAGTCATGGCTGGCGGAACACAAGACCTCTAATTAAGGGAGGAACAACTTCATCCAATCAACCACATCTTTTGTGGTCCCTCTATATATATTTCCTCTTTCTTCTTTCTTTTGATAATAAAATTTGTGCGTAACTTATTATTTCATAAAAAGAAAGACTAATTAATTCATTTCCCTAATTTTTTTACTTTGATATATTTTCTCTTCTTAGCACCTATTGTTGGAAAATATAATATCAAAAATAATAATATGAGAATTAAGATAAATACTATTACAATAATATTCTTAAGTAATATATATATATATATATATATATATATACATAAATACTTGCGTCGTGTTAGGCACTGTCCTAAGAAACTATTTCAGCAATATAAAATACTGGTAAAATTACTCGCGGAAATTTAATATCACGAAATTTATAAAATAATACTTAAAACCTATCAGGCATTAAAACTAAAACACTATATTATCTTACATACAAGATTACGTAGTAACAAACATTAATAATGTAAAGGAAAATGAAATCATTACATCTTATAATTTAGCCTTAATAGCATAAGCATAAATTATAAATTAATGATTGTAAAAATACATATCAGGATCTATAACCAGTGGCGGAGCTAGGATTTTTAACAAGGGGGTTCAAAATCTGAAAAAATAGACACATGAAGTAGCCGAATGGGGTTCGACATCTACTATATCTACCTAAAAAGTTATTTTAACCATGTATAAATTATATAATTTTCTGCCGAAGGGGTTCGGATGAACCCCCTAATAGTAAGGTGGCTCTGCCACTGTTTGTAACATAAACAATAGTGTCAATGAGCCCCTCAACATGAGCAAAGTATACAAATATTTAATTGTGAAGAAGAAGAGGAGGAGGAGGTTCAGAATTTTCGTTGTGCTAAAATGAGAGGAAATCCCTCTATTTATAGACAACAAAGGGTAGTGTGAATAAATGTTTATTGTGTCTTATCAGAACTGTTACAACTATTTGGAAAAGTTGCAACCCTTCAGAAAGGTAACAACCTTTCATAAAAGTCATAACTTTTCATAAAAGTCGCAACTCTTCATAAAAGTCGCAACTTTTCATTAAAGTCGCAATTTTTTCATAAAAGTCGCAATTTTCATAAAAGTCACAACTTTTCATGAAAGGGAAGACTAATTTTGTAAATAAATAAATTAAAAGAAAATTTTGATTTGTGATGGCGCCACGTAGGCGGGCCTAAGGTTCTCTTTTATATATATACAAGATAATGTTGTTCGTGCTATGCACGCGCCCAATAATATAAATGGTATGTTTTGGGGCTAATAACTGAGTTTTTGAAGCGATTGTTTGCGTGGATAAAGGAATAAGTTTTTTTATCACAAACTTGTACTTTCTTTGACGCTATTTAAGGCATAATAAGACTACCACATACAACATTTTTGAAATATTTTATGTTGTCAATTATCATGATTTATAGTATTTTACGCAATTTTTAAATATAAAATAAAATAAAAAATAAGACAAATAAATTAAAATGGACCCAATATATGTTATTTTTGTTGTCTCAATTTATGTGACACAAATGAAATTTGGAGAGTCATC